>NW_016805390.1:475921-504315 GCF_001698545.2 Rhinopithecus bieti
TGATATAAATGATGAATTGATGGGTGCTGACGAGTTGATGGGTGCAGCACACCAACATGGCACAGGTATACATATGTAACAAACCTGCACGTTCTGCACATGTACCCTAGAACTTAAAGTATAATAAAAATTAAAAATAAAAAAAAAGAAAGTGGTTAACAAATATAAAAAAAGAAAAAAAAACAAAAAAAATGAGGTTTATTTTTGTGGGTGAGTTCAGAAGCATTGGGTATGATAGCATCCCTTTCAATACAATAAATATATAAAATATTCTTTTGCTATGTAAAAAAAAGAAATATGTGTACATTGTGGAATATCTTGAAGCTAATCAAAATGTGCATTACCTCACATATCATTGTTTGTGGTGAGAACACTTAGAATCTATTCCTTAGCTATTTTTAATGCAATACATCATCTTGATTTCTCTCACTTCCATTTCTTACAGACCTGACAACTGAATATATATTGACTCTGTCCACCTTTTTATATTGTTGTGAAATATGTATAATATAAAATTTACCCGCAGTCATAAAAGTGTACTTATTCAATGGCATTGACACCATTCACAATGTACTGCAACTCTGACTACTATATAGTTACAGAGTTTTTTCATCACCCCTAACAGAAATCCATATACATTAAGTGGTCACTCCCCAACACCCACTTATTCCCTGGCCATTACCAATCTGGTTTCCATCTCTTGAATTTGCCTATTGTGAATATTTTATATAAATGAAATTATACAATATGTGGCCTTTGCATCTGGCTTCTTTCACTTTGCATAGCACATATCCACACTCTGTTACTTTTTATGGAGGAGTAATATTTCATTGTATGGCTAAACCACACTTTGTTTCTCATTCATTTGCATATTAGGGTTGTTTTGACATTGCCCATTTTGAACAGTGCTACGATAAACATTTCTAACAAGTTTTTGTTTAAACACCTGTTTTGTTTTGGATATATACCCAGTGGCAGGTTTACTGAGTCATATAATTCTATGTTTCATTTATTGAGAAACAAGAAAACTATTTTCAACAGGAACTGCTTCATTTTACATTCTCAACAGCAAAATACCAGTGGTTGAATTTCTCCACCTAGTTTTAGTTATTATTATTATTAGTTATTAGTTATTATTTTCCTGTTTTTGAGAATGACTATCTCAGTGGCTGTGAAGTCGTATGTCATGTAGTTTTTATTTGCATTTCCCTAATGACCAATGACACTAAGCAACTTTTCCTGTGTTTATTGGCTATTTGTATATCATCTTTGGAGAAATATATATTAAATTGACTTGCCCATTTTTAATTGGGTTGTTCTATTCTTGCTGAGTTGTAAGGGTTCCTTATGTATTTTAGATACTAAACCTTTTTGAGAGATACAATTTTCAAACATTTTATCCCAAAGACAATTGTGTCTTTTCACTCTCTATACTGTCGTTTGTTGCATATTTTTAAAAAAATGCGATAGCGACTAATGTATTCATGTTTCCTATTTTGTTGCTTTGTGCTTTTGGTATCTTATCTAGTAAATTATTACTAAATCTAAGGTTATGAAAAATCACCTAAATGTTTTTCTTTAAGAGTTTTATAGGTTTAGCTCTCATACTTAGGTGTTTGATTCATTTGGAATTAACTTTTGTATTTAGTGTGAGGCAAGGGTCCAAATTTGTTCCTTTGCACGTGGATTTCCATTTGTCTGAACACAAATTTATTGAAAAGACTATTATTTTCCCATTGAACAGCCTTAGCAACCTTGTTGAAAATAAGTTGACTGTAACTTTACATTTCTGGAATCTCAGTCTTATCCATTAATCAATATTGTCCATCCTGTGACAGTGCCATACTGCTTTGATCACTGTAAATATGTAGGAAATTTTACAAAAGTTTTGTGTTTGTCCTCCCACTTTGTTTTTCTTTTTCAAGATTGTTTTGAACATTCACATTCCTTTGCAATTCCAGATTAATTTTAACTTTTCCTTTTCTAAAATATAGGCCATTGGTGTTTTGATAGAGATTGCATCAAATCTTTTAACTGCTTTGAGGAATATTGCTGTCTTAGCAATAGTAAGTCATCTAATCCGTGAACACAGATGTCTTTCCATTCACTTAGACCTTCAGTTTATTTCTGTGATATCTTATGATTTTCAGTGTATAAGTCCTGAATGCCTTTGGTTGAATTCAATCCTAAGTATCTTATTTCATGATGCTATTGTGGATGGATTTTTTTCTTAATTTTCCTTTTCAAATTCTTCATTGATATTGTATAGAAACACAACTTAATTTTGTGTGTTTGTGTTATATTATATAACTTTGATAAATTTGCTTATTAGGTCTAATAGGTTTTTTCCCCCAAGATTTTCCTTATATAAGATCATGTCATCTATGAATATACATACTTTTGCTTCCAATTTTTACTTTCCATTTCCATTTAAATTGACTTTTATTTTTTATCTTGCCTAATTCCTCTGGCTAGGATTTCCAATAAAATGTTTAATAGTAGTGGCCAGTCATCCATGACTTACTTAAGGGGAAAGCTTCCAGGCTTTTATTATTAATTAGGATGTTAGCAATGATTTTTTAAAGACGCTTTTTATCATTGAAGCAGTTACATTCTATTTCTTATTTGCTAAATTAAAATTTTGGTTTAAAATTAAACCAAAAAACAGTATTAGATTTTTTAAGTGCTTTTCTGTACCACTTGAGATAACTATGTAATTTTACTCACACTTTCATTGGTAAAATATATGCCATTAATTTTCATGTCAAACCATCTTTGCATTTCTGAATCAATCTTAGTTATGATTCATAAATATTTTAATATGCTGCTGGAATTGTTCTGACAATACAGTGCTGAGAAGTTTTCCATCTATATTCATTAGTTATATGGGTGTGTTATTTTCTTTCCTTGTATTATTTTCTGGTACTGGTATCAGGGTAATTCTGGCTTCATAGAATGATTTAGAAACTTCATCCTCTTCTATTTTTGGAAGGATGTGGGAAGGATTGGTGCTAATTCTTTTTAAAATGGTTACAAGAATTAATCACTCTAAATGCCTGGTCTTGGTCTTTTTTATTGTCATTGTTTAAAGAGTTTTTATTACAGATTCAATCTCTTTACTCATAATGGATCTCTTGATAGTTTCATTTTTGATTCAGTTTTAGTAATTCATGTTTTTTGGAGAAATATGTGCATTTTATTTATTTACCTATTTTGTAGGCATACAATTGTCCAAAACATTCTTTTACATTTTATTTGTACAGGTTTTGTAGTAATATGTCCACTTTTACTTATGACTTTAATGATTTGAGTCTCCTTTTTTCTCAATCTATATAAATGTTTGTCAATTATATCAAACTTTTTCAAAGAACATTTGGCTTATTTGATTTTCTCTACTGATTTTTCATTTTCTAAATCATTTAGTTCTGCTTTAATCATGATAATTCCTTCCTTCTGCTAGTTTTAGATTTAGTTCGCTTATCACTTTTTAGTTTCTTGTGGTGTAGAGTTAGAATATGGATTTGAGATCTTTCTTCTTTTTTTAATATAGGTATATGCTGCTATAAATTTTACTCTAAGAATGGGTTTTACTAAAAGTCTACATTTTTGCATGTTGTTTATTCCTTTTACTTTGTCTCAAGACATTTTCTAAAATCTTTTGTGATAAGTTCTTTGACCCATTGTTGTTTGAGAGTGTGTTGTTTAACTTATATATATTTTTAAGTTTCCCAATTTTCTTATGTTATCAATTTCTAAATTCATAGCATCATAGTCAGAGGAGATTCCTTTGTATAATTAATATCTATATAATTTTATTAAGACTTGTTATGTGGCTTAACATATGGTTGATTTGGGGAAAGGTTCCACATGTACTTAGTAAGAATATTTGGTCTTTTGTTATTTGGGTGAAGTATTCTCTATTGCCCCTTAGTTCTAATAGGTTTATAGGGTTGTGCAAATCTTAATCTACTCACTGATTTTTATGCTAGTTTTCCACCTGTTACTGAAGGTGAGATTGTGAAATCTTTAACTATTATTGTCCATTTTAATTATCTGTTTGGGGCCGTGTTTTTGTATGGGTATATGTTTTTAATTGCTCTGTTATGAATGGATTGACCTTGACTGTCGCAAACGATAATTGACAATATCTCTTATACCTGAAATTACTATATGCACTCCAATTTTATTTTCATCACTATTTTTTATGGAATGCTTTTGAAAAATGACTTACTTTCAAATTATTTGTGTTTTTGGATTCAAAGTGAGTCTCTTGTACACAAGCATATAGATGTATCATGTAATTGCTCTATTCTACCAATCTCTGGACTTCAACTGGAGATTTTTATCCATTTGCATTTAAATCATTTATTTCTAAGAAAATACTTACTTGCACCATTTTGTTTTTTCTATATGTCATATATCTTTTTTGTTCCTTAATTATTATTGCCTTCTTTTGTGTTGAGCTGATTTTTTTTATGTTGTACTGTTTTGATTCCTCTCTGTATATTATTTCATTTCTTAGTAGTTATCTCACTGATTACAGTTAACATCATAAACTTAAAATAGTCTATTATTAAATTAATACCATCTTAGCTAAAATGACATATAAAATCTCTGCTCTTTAACATCTTTGTTACTTCTCCTATATGTTGGTATTTTGGAAAATGACCTTATGCTCATTAGCATAGATTTAGAATTATTGTTTTATGTTATGTAGGAAAATAAGAGGAAATATAAACCAAAAATAAAATAATTCTGTATTTTATATTTACCTATGTAGTAACCTTTACTAATGTTTCTTTTCATTTCTTTGCATGATTTTGATTTAATATTTGCTGCCTTTCATTTCAGCCTGAAAGATTCTCATTATCATGTTTTATAGAGCGTGTGTAATAGTAGCAAATGCCTTCATATTCTGTTTATTTGAAGATATCTTATTTACCATCTATTTTGTTAGGACTGTTTTGCTTGACATAAAATTTTTGATTGGCAGATCTGTTTGTTTCAATACTTTAAACCTTCTGGTCTTCATGGATTTTTACAAAAAATTGGTTGTTAATCTTAGTGAGAATCAACTGTACTTGCTGACTTCCTTATTTTCTAGGTTCTCTCTGTCATTGTCCTTTGTCATTTTAACTATAACTTGGTATGGATCTCTTTGGGTTTATGCTTCTTGGAGACTGTTGGACCCATTGGATGTAGAGATTCATGTTTTTCCTCAAATTTGAAAAGTTTTTATTAAATTTTTTTTTTTCTGCTCATTTCTTTTTGTCCTACCCATCTGAAACTGCCATTGTGCATACATTGGTACATTTTATGGTGTTCCAGAGGTCTCTTAAATATTATTTCATCTTTTAAAATTTATTTTGCCTCCTCAGGTGGGGCAGTTTTAATTGTCTTTTCTTCTATTTGAATGACTATTTCTTTTGTTTGCTTAAATTTTCTGTTGAGCTTTTCTAGTAAATTTTTCACTTTAGTTATTGTACTTTTCAATTCCAGAATTTCTTTTTGGTTCCCTTTTAAATTGCTGTAATTGTATTGATTCCCTATTTGTTGAGTCATTGTGTTTCTAGTTTTCTTTAGTTTTTTTTTTGTTGTTGTTGTTCCCCAGTGTCCTTTAGTCCTTTACCCTTTAAGCATATTTGAGACAGTGGGTTTATAGTCTTTTTTTTCTTTTTTTCCAGAGGCTCACTCTGTAGCCCAGGCTGGAGTGCGGTGGTGTGATCTTGGCTCATTGCAACCTCCACCTCCCAGATTCAAGCGATTCTCCAGCCTCAGCCTCCTGAGTAGCTGGGACGACAGGTGCATGCCACCACACCCAGCTAATGTTTTGTACTTTTAGTAGAGACAAGGTTTCACTGTGTTAGCCAGGATGGTCTTGATCTCCTGACTTCATAAGCCGCCTGCCTTGGCCTTCCAAAGTGCTGGGATTACAAGTGTGAGCCACCATGCCCGGCCTATAATGTTTTTAGAGTACCAAAACTTGTGCTCCTTTATAGTCAGTTTCTTTGAGTTTTCTTTTTTCTATGAAAGAGCTTTTGTTTCTTTCTTGCAGGCATCATAATTTTTTGTTAAATTGGGGCATTTGTATAATTATGATTTGGTGTATCTGAAAATGAAACTCTCCCCACACCTCAGGATTTGGTATTATTGATTAAGTTGTATCTATTTGTTTAGTTTTCTAACCTATTTTTTGAAGACTGAATTATTTGTTATGTATAGTCTCAGAAGTCTTGGTTAATTTGGTGAAGTGGTTAGCTAGTGGTTCAACATATTTTCTTACCCTTCTGGGGTAAGAAATTTATCATGAAAAGAAAAAAAAAACACATTTTAAAAATCTTTGCCTATTGACTCTGTTTTGGTCACTCCTTCCATGCTTAGTTGATTATTTCTGATGCTACCTGACCCTTCATTTCCTACTTCTTCTGAACATACACATGAGCCAGAAGTGAAAGGTTATGGAGTCTCAGATCATTTTTGAGCCTGCATTCCATTCTACTTGTTTCTTGGTTTTCCACATTCCCCAGTATATCCAGGAGCTTTTTAAAGTTCGTATTTTAGGAAGCGTTTTACTCCACAGCCTTTCCTTCAAAGCTTTTGGCATGTCTATTTTTTGCCCTCTTTCTCCAGGTGACAGAGGCTTGTTCATTTGCTTTTCGATTGTTTGAAGGAGGGTCCTTCCCAAATTTGTTTCTTCACCCTAACAGAGATCTGAGTTAGGTAAAATAAAGTCAAGCCCCTTGTGTCAGTCATTTAGGCAGCCTCAGGAAGGTCAAAATATACAAACATGATTCCTTCGGAATAAGGTCTGTTATGTTGCCTACAGAACCAGGAACCCACATCAGGAATGCAGGTTGCTGATTTCAGGACTGCCACCATACTAGGGAGGTGTGTGTAACAAGGGTAAATTAGAAGTCCACAAAGCTCTTCCACTAGGTTTAAGTAGTCTTTCTCATGATTAAACATTTTATTTACTGCTATGAACATTTGACTATCTTCCAGAGTTATGGTAAAGCAAATTCAGTTTTACCAGTTTATAGATTTTAGGGGGGCACATATTTCTTGCAGGACAGTGTACCCTGAAATTCCCTACTTGACCATTTTGCTGATATCTTGCTCAGTTCTCTCTGTTGTCACTACTAGCACCACTTTATGAGGCTACTATCAGCTCTTCCTGGAAGATAGTCATATACTTTTCACAAGTCATTTCATAGGTACATTTGGCTCCAGCTAATACATTCTCCATGAGGAGACCAGAAAAACTACAAACTATAAACTTGATTATTTACTTTTTCTGCTTAGAATACTTTAGAGTTTTATATAGACCTTTAGGCTATAAACCAAAATCAGCTTAATGGATTGTAAGACTTCACGGCTGGGTCCTTGCTCTCTCTACTTATTATATGTTTTCTTTTAGGTCTTTGTATTTCAGGTGCTTGTACCTCCTTTTACTTTTTAAAATCAGTCTCACACATCTCCACTTTCTCACTCTTTCAGTGACTTTCTTCATTTTCTTTCTACTTTTGCTTTCCCTTGCCTTTTTTTACTTCAGAATTTTCACATATGTTAATCCTTCTTTTACACATTTGCCTAGCTAGTCAACATTTTGGTCAACAACAGATTGCATAAGACAGTGTTTCCATAAAATAAACAAGGTTGCTTCAAAAGTGTGTGGATAAATGGAATTAAAATATAAGCATATAAATATAAACTTTATTTCTCAATGTAAACTTCAAGATAAAGACACTTATGTAAGGGATGATACAGACAATTTAGTCCATTTCTAAAGAAGTGAAGATCTTTGGAATTTAAACATATCAGTGAGGTCCTTCTTCATTATTAACTGAAGAAAAACAGGCGGACTTTAGAGATTTTTTAAGATTAGGAAAAAAAAAATAATTCAGAAGGAGCCAAATCAGGACCTTAAGTTGGATTCCTGGTGTTTTCTCATAGAAACTCACGCAAAATTGCTTTTATTTCATAAGTAGAATAAGCAGGAACATTGCTATTCTTGAGAAGGACCTACTCTGGTTAAGCTTTCCTGGACATTTGTTTATTACTAAAGCTTTAGCTAACTTTTTCATAATAAGTACATATTATCATTCTTTGACCCTCCAGAAATTTAACAGCAAAATGTCTGAAGCATCAGCAAAACTGTTGCCATGATCTTTGCTTTTTACCCATCTGATATGCTTTGATTGGACCACTTCCATCTCTTGGTAGACATTGCTTTGATTGTGCTTTGTTTTCAGGATCACACCGATAAAGTCATGTTTCATCTCCTGTTATAATCTTCAAAAAAGGTTTTCAGCATCTTGATTCTACTTGTTTAAAAGGCATGGAGTGGCAATTTGGATAAAGAAGCAAGATCCAACTGCATGCTGTCTTCAAGAGACCCATTTCACATGCAATGACACCCATAGAAACAAAGTATAGGGATGGAGAAAGATGTATCAAGAAAATTTAAAAAAAGAGAGCAGGGGTTGCTATTGTTATTTTATAAAAAACAGACTTCATCAAATATCAAAAAGAATGAAGAAGGGCATGACATACTGATAAAGGGTTCATTTTAACAAGAATCCTTAACTATCCTAAATATATATGTGTGTGTGTGTATGCAGCCAATGCTGGAGCTCACAGATTCATAAAACAACTTCTATGAGACTTATTAAGAGACTTAAATAGCAATACAATAATAGTGGGAGTCTTCAACACCTCATTGACATTGTTGTAGAAAAAAAATGGGTTGTCACAGGACCAGGAAAATTTAGATACGTGGACATACTGTAGGGTGATTAGGGTAGGGTTTATTGGGAGAAAAGGAAAAAGAAAAAAGGAAAGAGGAATTTTCAGTAAAGTGAGAGAGTCCTGCTAGCAGGTCTCCCACCTCACTGATTGAATCCCAGGTCACCACCCAGGAACTGAAGAGGCCAGGCTCCTCCCCGCTGCAAATGGCATGAACTTCCTGAGATTTCACCCCACCCTTCCAATGTGCAGGTAGGCATTATTCAGAGAGAATCAGTTGGGAAAGGGAGGGCTTCATCTGGGACCAGCAGTCTGGTTTTTCAGCCTTCAGGCTGTTTTAGGCTTGAAGGTGGGGTTTTGCTGAGGACTTGTGGCTGTCTCCATCAACAGTATTAGACAGATTATCAAGGCAGAAAACTAACAAAGGGTTTTAGGACTAAACTTGACACCTGACGAGATGAACCTAGAGACATTTAAAGGATATTCCACGTAACAATAGTAGAATATATATCCTTATCTGCACATGGGCACATACTCTAAAATTAACTACATGCCCAGTCATAAAGCAATTCTCAACAAATTCGAAAAAACTGAAATTATGCTAACCACATTTTCAAACCACTGTGTAATAAAAATAGAAATACCCATGAATATTTCTCAAATCCATGCAATTACATAGAAATTAAACCACCTGTTCCCAAATGATTTTCAGGTAACTAATAAAATTAAGGCAGAAATTGGGAGATTATTTGAAACAAATGAAAACAAATATACAACATACCAGAATCTCTGGGGCACAGCTAAAGCCATGTTAAGAGAAAAGTTTAGAGTGCTAAACACCCACATTAAAAAGTAAGAAATATCTCAACAACTTAACAACATGCTTAAAGGAACTAGAAAACAAGATTAAACCAATCTCAAAGCTATGAGAAGAAAAACAGTTACCAAAATCAGAGCTTACTGAATGTAATTTAGGCACAAAAAAAATACAAAAGATTAATGTAACCAAAATATGGTTCTTTGAAATAACACATAAGATTACTAGAATACAAACTAGACTAAAAGAAGAAAGAGAGAACATCCAAATAAACACAATCAGAAGTGACAAAGGTGAAATTACCACTGACACTACGAAATAAAAACAATTCTTAAAGACTATTATAAACATCTCTCTGCATAGAGACAAAAAAACCTAGAAAAAATGGAAAAATTCCTGGAGACATACAACTTCCCAAGCTTAAACTAGGAAGAAATTAAAACTCTGAATAGATCAATAACAGGTTCCAAAATAGAATGCCGTAAAAAGCCTAGCAACCAGAAAAAGCTCTGCACCAGACATATCCACAGTTGAATTCTACCAGATATACAAAGAAGAGCGGGTATCAATTCTACTGAAACTATTACAAAAAGTCAAGGAAGAAGGACTCCTCCCTAACTCATTCTATTAGGCCAGCATCATTCTGATACCAAAACCTGGCAGAGAAACGATGAAGAAAGAAAATGTTAGGGCAATATTCCTCGTGAACATAGATGCAAAAATCCTCAGGAAAATACTAGCAAACCAAATCCAGTAGCACATCCAAAAGCTAATCCACCAGGATCAAGTAGGCTTTATTTCTGAGTTACAAGATGGCTTCAACATATGCAAACCAATCAATGTGATTTATCACATAAATACAACTGAAAACAAACACCACATGATCATCGCAATAGATAAACATAACACTTTTGATAAAATTCAACATCCCTTCATATTAAAAACCCTCAACAAACTAAGCATTGAAGAAACACACCTCAAAATATTAGGAGCCATTTCTGACAAACCCACAACCAGCATCATATGGAATGGGGAAAAGCTGGAAGCAGTCCCCTTGAGAACTGAGACAAGACAAGGATGTCCACTGTCACCATTTCTATTCAACATAGCACTAGAAGTTCTAGCCAGAGCAATCAAGTAAGAGAAAGAAGTCAAAGGCATCCAAATAGGAAGAGAGGGAGTCACACAGTTTCTCTTCATGATGATTTGAATCTATACATAGAAAATCCAATAGACTCTGCTCAAAGGCTCCTAGATCTAGTAAACAACTTAAGGAAAGTTTCAGTATACATAATAAATGTATAAACATCAGTAACATTTCTAAACACCAAATACATCCAAGCTGAGAGCCAAATCAAGAACACAGCCACACACACACACACACACACACACACACACACACAATTACCTGGGAATACAGCTAATTAGGGAGGTGAAAGACCTCTAAAGCAAGAATTATAAAACACTGCTAAAAGAAATCACAGATGACACAAACAAATTTTAAAAATTCCATGTATGGATAGGAAGAATCAATATCGTTAAAATGGCCATATTGTCCAAATCAATTTAGAGATTCAATGCTATTCCTGTCAAACTACCAACAACATTTTTCAGAAAATTTGAAAAAAACTACTCTAAAATTCATGTGGAACCAAAAAATAGCTAAAATAACTAAAGCAATCCTAAACAAAATGTACATAAGCCAAATACATTAGACTACCCAACTTCAAACTATATTACAAGGTTACAGTAACCAAAAACACATGATACTGGCACAAAAATAGACACATAGACCAATGGAACAGGTTAAAGAAACCAACAATGAAGGTGCACACCTACCACCACCTGACCATTGACAAAGTCAAAAAAAGCAAGAAATGGGGAAAAGACTCCCTATTTAAAAAATGTTACAATGACTGGTTAGTCATATGAGGAGTATAAAGATTGAACCCATTCATTTCACCATATACAAAAATTAACTCAAGATGGATTAAAGACTTAAATATATAATCTAAAACTACAAAATTCCTTGAAGAAAACCTAGGAAAATATCATTCCAGATACAGGCCTTGGCAAAGATTTCATGAAGACTCAAAGCAGTTGCAACAAAACAAAAATTGATAAGTTGGACCTTAATAAAATAAAGAGCTTCTGCACAGCAAAAGAAACGATCAACAGAGTAAAAAGACAACCTACAAAATGGGGAAAATACACACTATGCCTCCAAGATAAATCTAATATCCAGAATCTAAAAGGAATTTAAACAAATTAACAAGCAAAAAACAACTCTGTTAAAAAATGCACAAAGGATATGAACAGAAACTTCTCAAAATAAGACATATACATGGACAAGAAACATATAAAAAATTCTCAACATCACTAATCATTCAAGAAATGCAAATCAAAATCACTATGATGCCATACACACCAGTCAGAATGGCTATTAATGAAAAGTCAAAAAATAACATATGTTAGCAAGGTTGCAGAGAAAATATAATGTGTATACACTACCTATGGGAAAGTAAATTAGTTCAGCCACTCTGGAAAGCAGTTTTGTGATTTCTGAAAGAACTTAAAACAGAGCTGCCATTTAATTCAGGATTCCTATTACTGCATATATGTGCAAAGGAATATACATAATTCTACCGTAATGACACATGTATGTGCGTGTTTACCTCAGCACTATTCACAATAGCAAAGACATGGAATCAACCCAGATGCTCATCAATGGTGGACTGGATAAAGAAAATGTGGTACATATACATCATAGAACACCACACAGCCATAAAAAGAATTTATTATGTAATATATTTAATATGTATATTTTTTATAATTATAATAAATAATATATACACAAAATGAAATGAAATAAACAGAAACCACGTTAGACCTAAATTTTTTTTATTTTAAATAACCAAGGCCCAAATGTGGAGCAGGAAGGCCATGCTTTTAATTATTTTATTAGTTGTTAGTCATTGGCAAAATTCTTTAATCACTCTAGGCTTAATCACTAAAGTAGGACTGATAAAGCCTACTCAAGTCAGATGATTGCTTTACAAATAAAATCAGCTAATATGTATTAAAATGCTTTATATTGTTTTATGAAAACACAAATTATAATTTATTCATTTATCAATTTTTGAAATAAATATTAAGCTCCTATTATGTCCCAGGTGCAGCACCATTATCATCATCACCATCATCTGGGATCTTTGCATGCTGTGGGGCTAATTGATGTACCAATACAATATATTTGGGTGATAAGTTTTTGATATGTGTGATTACTATACTTGTGGTACCAATCTGGTTTGACTTCAAAGAAGATCTACGAAAGAAAATACTTTAAAAATTGAGTAAATTAGGTAATGTGAGGCAGGACATATCTGAGTTTTAAAACACTTTTCCAACCTTAGATTTTGGAGATGCTTATGAAGAGTCCATGGATTATTGTAGAACTAGACTTAGACTCTAGGTAACTTTTATAAATTAAATCACTGGTATGTTAAATTTCTTGAAGGAAAGCATTTCTGAATGCTTCTCTTTCCCTTCTCTCTCTCTCTAAATTACATCTAAATTACATTCATTGCATTTTTGTCCCCAGGTATGGTACAGAACATATCAGAAAACCAAGAAGTCATATGTTAACCACCTCATGGTTTTGAAAAATAAATTTGCATATCTGAGTCCTAATTTGTGTCCATGCTAGAAAAATCCTTATATGAATAGTTTAGTTGGGATACAAACACATTTATATAAAAAACTGACAATCTCCTTTGACTTCTTAAAATGCAAGCAAAAACAACAAAAATAAGTAAAATTGAGGGAAGGGGAGCATTTGGAAAGTCCAAGTAATTCTGAGAATTCCACAAAGTCCTTCACTCCAGCGTCACTGAACTGATTATTAGAACAAAAAGATGTTAATAAAAGGGCAAGTAAAAACTAGGTGAATGCTGCTCTACAACTCTCCTGGGACACTGAGAGCAACGTACATTGGGAATATTACTGGAGTTATTGGAAAAAGCATTGGCAAATATGGTGGCAGGATTAGCAATGATGGATGCAGCAGTTGTCGTGGTAGTTAGCAACGGCAAGGGTACCAAATGTGATGTCTCATTGCCTTCAAGGTTATGTATTATGTATTATGTATTATGACCAAAGACAGCACTCTTGATTATTGCTATAGTGGTATTGTGGTGCTTTTGGTAGGTAGTAACTCTGGCCACACATCTCTTCCTTTTGGAAACAGCAATAATTAGAGATATCCCTGAAGCAATGGAGAAGGAAAATAGATACTATCTGGTATTCAAGGCAATTAGTTAATCCTTGAAGCCTCATAAAGCATCTATTTGTTATTACTAGAACAATTTAGGAGAAACAAGTAGAAAACCAGATTTGGGGTAGAGAGGATGGGAAGGTATCAGTGAAATGCTATTTTATGGCTATTGCTTTATTTTCCAACTGGTTAAACTGGAGAACCAATGGTCACATTTGTTTTATTGTGATTTAGGTAATCAAAACTTCACAAAAGCAGTGTTTCATTTTACCATAAAAACATGCAATTAAAACTCACTAAAATAATCTTTGCTCTTTCTCATAACAAGACTGTGTGTTACCATTATTGAGCACATGGTATATTCTAGCCAATTAACTTATATCTAATCTTTGTAACCAAAGGACTTTCATTCTTTGTTAATTCCAACTGTCTGGCATCAACAATCTTCCATTTTTGCTTGCATCACTCCAAAATAGCATAATGTACTATCTCTCCTAAAGTACATTAACAAAAGCTTCCTCCTCTCTTCCCCGTTTATACTCATCGAGTCTTTTCTCCTTAATCTGATGAAGTTGCTCAAGACAAGTGTTCATGTCAGGATCATTGATGACTTCATACCGCCAGATTCACAAGAGACATTCTCATTTTAGCTGAATGGCATTCATCAACACCTGATATAATTGATTACTCACTTCTCAAAGTATCCCTCCTACCACCACATTCTACTTGTCTTTTCTCTTATTTTTCTGGACAATTATGTTTAATCTTCATTATAATTTCCTCATCTTTATATGACCTCTATAGGGCATAATGGGGTAGTTATTTGGATTTTAGGATTAGGTCCACAGTCTATTTTTCTGTTCTTCTTTCCTGAGAGACACTGTCTCCTGCACTGTCAAAACCTTCATATGGATGTGTGTACCTACATTGTGTATGTGTGTGTTGTGTGTATATGTGTGTGTGTATGTGTGTGTATGGCAAAGATAGCTCCTATTAACTTCATTTGTATACTCAAGAACCTGCATAATATCTTCACTTGAGTATCTCAGAAACATGTAAAACTGAACTTTAGGTTTTCTCCCCATCCACTTTTTTTTTCTGGCATATGTATTTAGCATTGTGAATTGAATATATTTATATATTGCTGTAACATATTTCATTTATTCAACCAAAACATGTGGGCTAAGTATCTAAAATAAATGAGACTATACAGAGTTGTATGGGGATGACTAACCAAATAAAAGCATGTTGCCTTTAAAAAGCTGACGGGATCCCCGACACAAGAGTTCAACTCTAGAAGACTGTGTTACGGGTTTTGTAAGTGCAAAAAGTATACAATAGAAAGGCAATAAATAGTTTTATGAATAGAAGTGACATGACTAGAATTAAATTTTGTGTTTTCTACTGTGGCTGCTTTGCAGAGACTGCACTTAAGTATGTAGGGATTTAAATGAACATGGAAAATGACGACTGCAAAAGATTAATAGTAAGACAAATTACCAGCCTGTTATAGGAGACACTAGTACTTTGGTCTAGAGTAGTGCTAGCAGAAATGGAAAGAAATGAATAGATTCGATATAATTTTGGTGATAAAATTTATATTACTTGCCAAGGAAAATACTATATTTCAAAAAGAGGTACTGTGTACTATCTGCTAAAATAATTTAATCACTTCTGCCTTTGGGATTTAGATACATTTATATAGAGCCTGAAAATAGTAGGCATGTAATAAATGTTGAATGTTTAAATGAATAGATGACTAGAGGAACAAACAGCTGGATGGATGAATACATGTGTACATGCATAGTGAATTTAACTCATTAAACTGATGAACACCTATAGTTTTTATATTGAATAGTATATTGATTTGAGCATATATAGCAGTAGATACATGCGTATATTTGTTTGCTGGTTATTTTGTCAGATACTTCTTTTAAACTTTTATAGAAGATTTTAAATAAGTTTTGCTTATCACATAAAGGCCCCTGGGAAACCTTGAAAATTAAGAAAGAAGCAATCACCTGCAAACATTTTTCATGTTTATTCACTAAACAAATGCAGCTGAATACTCTTTAGAGAGAT
Source organism: Rhinopithecus bieti (assembly GCF_001698545.2). NCBI lineage: Eukaryota > Metazoa > Chordata > Mammalia > Primates > Cercopithecidae > Rhinopithecus > Rhinopithecus bieti. The sequence continues at coordinate 491,839 of NW_016805390.1, forward strand.
AAGCAAGCTATTCAGCTCTTATAAGTTGATTTTTAAATTTATATGCATTGTACTTACAGTCACCTTTTCCTTAAAAAAAAAAATCACAGACTATCAAGTACTACTCTATATGTAGTTTTTTAGTACCTAAAATAATTACTATAGAAGGATATTATTATTTCTCCCCCTTTTTCCCCAGAACAATGTGCTGTTTTCAATCTCACTTTCACTTTAATACTTGTGAAAATTAAGATGATGATATGTTTTAAATGGATAGCTTTGATTTGCATATAAGTTTGTACAAGGTTTTGAAAGCACTTCAGAAAGTACTTAAAGCTTAGTATATTTTTCCATTGATTATACATGCAGTAGTAAACTGCATCTGGTGATATATGTTTTATTAATAGTTTCCTCCTCCTCCTGCCTATATCACCTGATTTATTGATGGCTTCCTTTTACCTCCGCTATGATTCTAATGCTCCCAAACCTTTTTCTTTCCTTCTTATACTTGTTTATATGAACCACCATTGTGTGGGTAAGGGCGAGAGCACAGAAGAAATGGATTTTAGAGTCAATATTCAGTACCTATTCAAAGGTGAGTAGTGCATGAGAGCTAGTTTGCTTTTGAAGAGAGAGAACAGATTGAGGAGATAGAGAGCTCTCTCTCCATATATAAGGATGGATAGCATCTATCACTTATTAAGAGTTGTTATTGGCCTAGATATTTAGATGATGCTTTAATAGTCAATTACTAATGCCTAGGTTATACATTGTGGGGAAACATTCTTACTTTCTGTGATTACATCTGAACCAAAGTCTTGTTTTCCTGTCATGTTGCTTTTATTAATATTTCCCCTTCCCTTCTCTTCCTCTCCTCCTCCCCTCCCCTCCTTCCTTTTCTCCTTCCCTCTCTTCTTCCCTCCTTTCTGCTCTCCCTCCGTCTCTCTGTCCTTATTTATGTGAGTAGAAAAATTATATTTACTGACATTTTAATAGATCTTTTATATACAAAATATATTTTCTCAAGAAAAAAGTTTGCTTTAAAATTTTCTTTTCTATTATTTTAATTAGTAGACATTATTGCTTAGAGCAGTATTAGGTTTACATAAAATTTTAGCAGAAAATTCCTTTATACTTCCTATTCATGCCCCACCCCACCCTCAGTTCTCCTATTATTAACACCTTACATTAGTGTGGTACCCTTGTTACAATTGATGAACCAATATTGACACATTATTATTACATAGAGTCTATAGCTTGTGTTAGGGTTCATTCTCTGTGTTTTACAGTTCTGAGGTTTTGACAAATGCATAATAGCACGTATGCACAATTACATTATCAACAGGATAGTTTCACTGCCCGAGAAATCCCCTGTGTTCCTGCACCTGGCAACCACTCATTTCTTTACTGCTTCTATAGATTTGCTTTCTCAGAATGTCATATATTTGGAAGCACATACTATGTAGGCTTTTCAGAGTTATTTCTTTCTCTTATCAATATGCATTAAAGATTCTCTTATGTTGTTTTTTTGGTGTAGGGGGGCTTGATAACTCATTTCTCTCTATTGTTGAATAATATTCCATTGTTTTTACCATAGATTTTTATTCATTCGCCTATTGGTGGACACTTTGGTTGCTTCCAAGTTTTGGCAGTTATGTATAAAGCTGCTATAACCATCCATATTCAGGTTTTTGTGTGGACTTAAGTTTTCAGCCCATTTGGGTAAATGCCTGGGAGCAGGACTGCTGGATCAAATGGTGTGACTATGTTTAGCTTTGTGAGAAGCTATCAGTGTCTTCCAAAGTGGTTGTACCATTTTGTAATACTATCAACAATGAGTGAGAACCCTGCTTGTCCCATGTTCTCTCTAGAATTCAGTGTAAGTGTTCTGGATTTTAATCATTACAGCAGTAATGCAGTGGTATCTCATTGTTTCAATTTGTAATTCCTTAATAACATTATATCAAGCAAATTTCATATGCTTATTTGTCATTTGTATATATTCTTTAGTGAAGTGCCACTTCAGAACTTTTGTTGTGCTTTTCGTTTTTTTACTTATTTTGAAGTTCCAAAATCATCAGGTTTCTTTGACTTCATAGTAACAATGTGGATGTTTTTACAAATATTTCCTTTTTCCTACATAAGCAAAGTAATATAACTTAGAAAATATTTTGTTGATGTGGGCCCTTATTTTTCCTAAAAATATTGTCTTGTTAATATTTTATATGTAAGCCAAAAATATCTTGTAAGTTAGGCAGTGTGCCATTTCAAATGTGCGATATACATGACTACAGATAGTGTAATTCAATAACAAACACAGATAGTCATTTACAGGACTTGTTTTCTAATGTGTAGCCATAGAGAATGACACTCAAGTTGGTTTTGTGATCTATGTAGCCAATATGACAGGTAATTGATTTGATTTAAAATATACCTTATTGGTGGCAAATTATAATATTATTACTGAGTGTAGCAAAATAATATTTAAATGAACATCTAATGGAGCAGTTTTAAAAAAGAGTTGTTAATTTTGCCACAGTACATTTAAAATTTGGACCAAGAAACAGTGTAATTATGAGTACAATGCATAATTTCTAATATGTTACTGAGAAAAACATCCCAGTGAGAAGAATTACTGGGAATGTATTTTGATATGCATGTAAGGATTCATATCTAAAAATATTAATATTTTCTCCATTCTATAACATGAACTCTAATTTCTTGTTTGGAAATGGTATGAATACTCCATTTTCATATTCAAGATTACAATGTCCTCACCATAAACCATGAAGAGAAACAAAAGTGCTGAAGTTGTTTAAATAACATTGTAATTTTGATAATTCTGTAGTCTCATATGAATGTGCTTAAATAACGTATTTTCTATAGGGTTCTGAGAAATTCAAAAGAAAAATTTCTGTGGCAGGCTTACAGAGTTATATATAGAACAATAAAGGCTGAAGAAGAAACTTCACAAAATAGAAACATACAAAAGATGTGTGTTTTAGTACTGTTATATAGATATGCTCTGACTTACTAAACCAAAGCTGGCTTATTCCAAGGAAATCATGTTCACTCATAGAGGCTTCCTGCTGTATATTTTTTGGTGAAATTTCATACTTTAAACTGGTTTGTTTTCATTTTTTACATTGCATTTTAAAGGCCCTTAAATATCTTTATAACTTGTTTAAAACTGAAGAGACATTTGATATAGAAATACAGTAAAATATTAGTCTGAGAGGATTAGGATATTGCAATATAGTCTGTTCCCTGCTAGATACCACAGCAAATTAAAAATAAACATGCCCTAGTTTTTGTCCATTAACATCATGTAATGTAGAGGTTACAGGCTTCATTAGAAAATCAATCAGCATTATAAATTGCCAGATATTAAAATATGCACTTGAAATTCTTTTGTTTTCAACTTTTATTTTAGGCTCAGGGTTACATGTACAGGTTTGTTACATGGATGTATTGTGTGATCCTGAGGTTTGAGGTATGAATGATTCCGTCACCCAGGTAGTGAGCATAATACCCAACAGGGAGTTTTCAACCCTGGTCCCCCTTTCACTCTCCCCAGTCTAGTAGTCCCCAGTGTCTATTGTTTTCTTCTTTATGCTCATGTGTACTCAATGTTTAGCTCCCACTTATAAGTGAGAATATGTGGCATTTGGTTTTTTGTTCTTATATTAATTCCCTTGGGACAATGGCCTCCAGCTGCATCCATATTGCTGCAAAGGACACGATTGTATTCTTTTTATGGATGTATAGTATTCCATAGCATATATATACCACCTTTTCTTTATCCAGCCCACTGTTCATCGTCACCTAGGTTGATTCAATGTCTTTACCATTGTGAATAGTGCTACCATCAGAATGGTTATTATTAAAAAGAACAAAAATAACAGATGCTGGCAATGCTGCAGAGAAATGGAAACACTTATACAGTGTTGGTAGCTATGTAAATTAGTTCAGTCACTGTGGAAAGTAATTTGATGATGTCTCAAATAACTTAAAATAGAACTACCATTCAACCAAAAAATCTCATTACTGAGTTTATACCAAAATGAAATTTGAATTGTCATCCCAAAGTTAACATTTCCAAATTGAAACTCCTATTTCTATTGCATTCCAACCCTAACATGCTCCATCCAAAGTCCTCTCCATCTCAGTTAAAAGCAACCCCATTCTTCCAGTTGTCAGGCCGTAATACCTGGAGTCATCCTTGCTTCTTCTCTTTCTCTCATACCCCTCAATCAAACCTTCAGGACATTATCACATTATGGTTACTTTCAAAATATTTATAAACTGAATTTTTACTACTTGTACTACTACTAGAAGATTGGAGCTATCATAAACTTTTTTCTAAATTATTGTAGTAGCCTCATAAATGGTTTTCTTCTTTGTAAATTTGGTCTCCTATTTACATTGAAATTCTATTGTCTATTATTCAAATAGCATCCAGAAGAAATATTTTAAAACCTAACTCCAAATATTTCACTGAAATATGATTAAAACATTGATGGCTCTCCATTTCTTTCACACTATACAGCCAGAATCACTACACAGTCTAAAAAAACTGCATGGCCTTCCCCCACTACCTCCACACTGACTCTCTTCTTTCCCACACATGTTCCCTTAGCTCCTGGAACTTCCGCCAATACTCAAAGCACACCTTGCCCTAGTGACCTTGCTCTACTCTTCTGCTTATGGCTGCTTTCCCCAAGACATGTGCTTTGCTAAATCATCTTCAACTTTAGTCAAGTGTCATCTTCTCCAATAGCTTTTCCTTGACTATCCAAGTAACACTGTAACCTGTGCCATCCCCCTATTTCACATCCTATCTGCCACTCCTTATCCCTTTTATTATGATCTACTATTTTCTTTACACTTATTCAGATTTCTTGTCAAGATCAAGCAATTTATTTAATGTATCTCTCCTGTGGTATATTTTATCATACATAGCTAAAAAAAAAAAAAGTTGGAAATCTCTAACTGCAATTTAACTGGGAAGCAGCAAGCTTCATTAATTACCCCTTTTATTTTCTGTATTACCATAAGTTACAGTTGGAGCAAAACCTATGATTACACAGCTTTCTGCCTGACTCAGGAAAAAGCAATTCAAGCAAAGCACAGTTGGTATCACTAAGCAAAAAGACAGAAAATGGTTAAGATGACTAGAATTTTTGGAGGAGAGTACTGGAAAGAAGGGTACTACACAGAGGAATGTTCAAGAAATTACTAAAGATAGTTACAAAGGAGATATAGCTCAATAGTCAGTACACTTTTGCTCTTCTGTTACAGGCACATGAACCAGAGAGACTCCATCTTAAGTAGGAGCTGGGTAAAATGAGGCTGAAACCTACTGGGCTGCATTCCCAGACGGTGAAGGCATTCTAAGTCACAGGATGAGATAAGAGGTCGGCATAAAATACAGGTCATAAAGACCTTGCTGATAAAATAGTTTGCAGTAAAGGAACTGGCCAAAACCCACCAAACCCAAAATGGCCACGAGAGTGACCTCTGGTCGTCTTCACTGCTACACTCCCACCAGCATCATGACAGTTGACAAATGCCATGGCAACATCAGGAAGTTACACTATATGGTCCAGAAGTGGGAGGCATGAATAGCCCACCCCTTGTTTAGCGCATCATCAAGAAATACTCATAAAAGTGGGCAACCAGCAGCCCTTGGGGCTGCTCTATGGAGTAGCCATTCTTTTATTCCTTTACTTTCTTAATAAACTTGCTTTCAGTTTGCACTGTGGACTCGCCCTGAATTATTTCTCACACAAGATCCAAGAACCCTCTCTTGGGGTCTGGATTGGGACCCCTTTCCTGCAACATATTTCTGGCAATCACGAAGGGACTATACCGCAGAAACCCTGACCTGACAGCTACCTTTGGGTAAGTGTTGGGTTTCTGTAACATCTTTCTGGCAAACCCAGAAGGGACGATACAGAAGAAACTCGCTAACCCAAAGGAAATAGACTGCAGCACTGATTGAAAGACTTTGGTTAAGTGGTGTGGTACCCAGGTAAACAATGGGATTGGGTTAGTGGCCCAACTTAGGGGAGTTAGAGTCTCTCCTAAGACAGAATGGGTAAGAGGCCCCTCTTAATTAAAGGCAAGGATGCTTGACTGACCTTGGGTTAGAGGCCTGACTTAGGAGGATCAGAGTCCTTTTTAAGATTTAGAGGGCTAGAAGTCCCTCTCTGTGAAGTTCCACTCGGCTAAGAATAAGTTTCGCACTGTGGGATGTTAACTGCTATTCTCATTGGATTAATCTGCCTTGTACTCTTTGCTGATGGCTGTGGGTGACAGGGTTAGGCATGTTCAGGATCGTGGGACATGGGGAGCTTTTTCCTCACAAATAGGGGAAACTTGAGAGCTAATAGGCTTTCTGGAAAGATCCCTTTGCTACCAAGAAGCAGCCAACTGAACTTTCCAGTGTCACTGCAATGGATGGGTCTTTCTCTGGCCTCTCTGATCATTTCACCTTCCCCACCCTACCACAGGCAATGCTTTTTTCTCTCTCCTTTCCCTTTCTTAATACAAAAGATTTTGTATTATTCAGGGTGACCATCTTGCCCAGAGACCACGTGTTGAAACTCCTAGTCAGAGGTTGGATTAAAGATGACCGAGACCATCTGGGGGCAAATTTAAGCCTTGCTGGTTTGATACTGGATGCTAAGCAGAGTGGCTAATGTCTATGTTTTATCACATGCATTTTGTTCTGGCCAAAATGAAAAAAACATTTCTTTTTCCTTTATGATGTGATTTGGTCCCCAGGGTGATGGTGCTGCAAGCAAGATCACTGGGGCCACTCAGGGAAAGGGAACCCAGAAGCCTGGCATGCTGGCAAAAACGTAAGAATTTCTTAGAGTCAGATTTCTGGATTCTCTCTCTCTCTGTGCAAACGGCTGAATGAATGGGAAAAAAAATCAGTGTTTATTTCCTCTGTACAGTTTTGATTAATGCAAAAAAAATTCTAATGCTAGTCTTAAGCTGGTGTACTTTGTGCCATGAGTTCATTTTTCTGTGTTGAGGGATACTTGAGGATAAAACAAGGGCTTAGAACACCTGTAAGCCTGCTCTTCAAGACGACCCAACAAGCTGGTCAGTAACAAACTTGGCTGCAGGTCCCTGAAACAAACAAAAAAACAAAAGCAAAAAAACAAAAATCTGGATGAAGTCTCTACCCTGTTTTATGTCTTTGGGAGCTTGACCTTCTTTTTTTTTTTTTAAGACGGAGTCTCACCTTGTTACCCAGGCTGGAGTGCAGTGGCATGATCTCAGCTGACTGCTACCTCTGCCTCCTGGATTCAAGTGATGCTCCTACCTCAGCCTCCCCAGTAACTGGAATTACAGGCGTGCACCACCATGCCCAGCTAATTTTTTGTATTTTTAGTAGAGACAGAGTCTCACCAGGTTGGCCAACCTGGTCTCAAACTCCTGACTTCAGGTGATCCACCCACCTCAGCCCCTCAAAGTGCTGGGATTACAGAGGTCTGAGCCACTGTGCCCAGTGGGAGCCTGACCTTTTAACCATGTGGCTGTACCTTCTCTTGGTCTCCGCCTTTCAGGGAACAGGAATTTTAGGGGTTATGTGCTTGTCAGCTCTAAAAATCATATTAGGCTGGGCACAGTGGCTCACATCTATAATCCGAGCAGTTTGAGAGGCTGAGGCAGGCAGATTACTTGAGGTCAGGATTTCGAGACCAGCCTGGCCAACTTTAGTCTTCACTAAAAATACAAAAATTAGCCGGGCATGGTCTGGGTGGGGTGGCACACACCTGTAATCCCAGCTACTCAAGAGGCTGAGGCAGGAGAATTGCTTGAACGCAGAAGGTGGAGGTTGCAGTGAGCTGCAGCCTGGGCAACAGAGCAAGACTCCATCTCAAAAAATAAATAAAAATAAATAGGAACAAAAATCATATTAAATAGTTAAAAGCCTTTGCAAACTCAAAATTAACTACTCTAGAATTCTTCTGGGAAAGAAAATGGGGATGGCCCCATGCTGCAGCTCAGTAGCTAATGTTTTGCACTTTCACAGTGGTGGTCTGGATCCGATTCCCCACCTAGGAAGTAATTCCTTTCTGGTTTAATATGTGTGTGACCTTGTCTATTCTCTTCTCCATGGACTCTCAAATTTTCCTTTCTCTAAGCACCTAGGTGGCTGTCTTTGGTAAAGTTCGGAAGCTAGAAATATTGACTGCTTGGCATGGCTAAAGTAGAGTAATAAGAGATCTGAAAGGGTTTCTTTTTTAAAGAGTTCTGTGGTTAAAAGTCAGTTTAATTAAAAGTGGATAAACAAGCTTTAGATATATTTAAAATGCCTTTATGTTTTCTCATCTTGGAACTTGTTTTCTGGAAAAGGTGTTTTCTTCTCATTCATCTGAGTTATTTTTCTCCATATTTTTTGTCTTGCCACCCTTAATGGACACACGAGAGGCCCTAAGATAATTTCTGGTAGCCTGTGACTAATTGGGAAAAACAGAGGAGGCTCCACAGACCCTGTTTTGGAAAAAAACTTCTGTTTTCCTCAGTGAAAAGCCAGCCTGTTATAGGAGACACTAGTACTTTGGTAAGAAATATAATTTAAGGGATGACTAATAATAGTTTTGAAGGGCTACTTGACTCTTTGCACATTTGGATCAGAGAAGCATGCTCTCGACCAACTGGAAGATAAGGAAACATCCCCATCCCTCACTGGGAGATGACACTCCCATGAGGGATGGGCTGATTACAAAATGGGCTGATTGACTTTGGGTTGCCTTGCAATATAATGCAGAGTAGAAGCACTGCACTGTCTTCTCCTACAGTGTTTCCCTCCTTTTGGGAATCCAGGACTAAGTATAAAATAGCACCCTTAATTTTGGGGATCTGTCTTTGCCTTCAGTTGCTTATTTGCTGCCCTCATTTGACCCTAGAAAAACAGGCTTTCCTGGCCCTTCTTCCAAAGGTTCCATCCTGAAGCCAGTAATCCAACTAAGAAACTGGCAAATGAAAAATCTTACAAGTGCTGAACCTTCTGTTTGTCTATTTATATGCATTATATGTTTATATATAAAAGAGCTCTGATTGGCTTAGAAAAATAAGTGCTTAAATCAAATATTTTAATACCTTTTGTCACATGACTTTAGTAATCTTTTGGAAATAAAGATAGTTTTGAAGATTGGTAAAATAAAATGTCTTGAAAATGTAGACATTTGGCCTACATTAAGGTCAGATATCAGATTTGCTAAATGCTTTAAGGTCAAACTGCTTCTTTAACTTTTAAAAATTGTTCAATTTATATACCTTAAAGCCATTAGAGCCTAGATAAGGCCTGGGAACATGTGGAATTAGCCATACCCTCTAGCTATATAAAGACTATAAAGAAAGAGATTTTATATAAGAAAGGATCTTGTATGGTAAATTATTATCCTAAAGTAAAATGACTGGTTGTTTAAAATGAGGGATTTTAGGGCTAGTCAGAAAGTCCAAGAATGTCTCGTATGGTCTGTGTAAGTCATGAAAAGATTTGTGAAAGGAAATTTTTGGAAGAAATGTTGTACAATTCGAAGGTTGTTAGAGGTTGTTGGACCTCTAAATGCTTCATAAAATGCCACTATAACTCTTATCATACAACTTGCCTACATAAGTAAGGTAAGACCTGGGGACATGTGGAGTTAGCCACACCCCTAGCTATGCTGGAGAGTAAGCTCTTATCTGCATTTCTTCCTGGTGTGTGCTAAGCTAGGCTCCACACCTAGCATATAATTAAAATCCCTTACTTACCAAGGTTTTCACCAAAAATAAAAGTTGCTAAGAGTTAACATTATAACATGTAATTAAAACTACAATTAAAGAAATTAAAGAATTTAATTAAAGAAACAATTGTAATTAAAGAAACAATTGTAATTAAAGAAACAATTTTACATGCAAGGTATGTAAAGAAAGTAAAATGTGCTTCTGGTGAAAGATCATAAGAAGGTCATGGAAATGTGGACTTTTGTGTTTTCCTGCCTAAAGTGTTAATTGGTTGTTTTATGTAAGAAAAAAATCTAAAATTTAAACAAGTTGTGGAAGGTTTATAAAATTAATTTTAAGAGATTCTGTGTGTGAACATATTGGCTAAAGTTAAAGGGGTATTATTCAGTTTTCCATAAATTAAACATTGGAATAAAACACAACAGGTTTTCCTTAGAGCACTGATTTGCTCTTTCACAAAAAAATGTAAAGGATTATAAAAGGTTTATAAGAATCTTACCTTATGGTTAAACATTAAAATTGAGTAAATATGTCTATAAGGTAGACATACATGGTACAATTGCTATTAAATTCTAGTCTCATTAGTTGTTTTTAAGTTTGTTTCTGCAATTTAGACTAACCCTGCTTATTCATGTAAACCAACCAGTGATCTCTGACTGTTGCTCAGAAGAAACAAGAGGGATGGGCGATGTAAAAATCTGGATCAGTATTCTAATTTGGGCACATTATAATCAGCTAACAACCCCCTATAAACTTAGTTCCAGCAGTTTCCCAGTTCATGAAAAGCCTTCTAATTTAGTTTACTTGGAATAACTTTACTTATTTTGCTTTATTCTTGTGGAATATATTGCTGTTGTGCTCTTTGTGTAGGAATACAGAACAAGCTTACTGAATGTTTTCTTAAACTAAACAGTTATTCTTATCAAAACTCAGGAGTCATGAATGGCCCTTGCCATACTGATGCTTTCTGACTGAGCACCTCTCTACCCTGAATGCAAGAGACCCTCATAGTTAGGCAGGAATATCATCACCCCTATATAGCCTGAAGAAGTTGCAGAAGATGGATCTTTGTCCCTCTGCCACATTTAAGTGTTCTCTTATAAAAGAAAGGACAGAAATGTCAGAGGCATGTGAACTAGAGAGACTCCATCTTAAGTAAGAGCTGGGTAAAATGGGGCTGAAACCTACTAGGTTGTATTCCCAGATGGCTAAGGCATTCTAAGCCACAGGATGAGATAGGAGGTCAGCACAAAATACAGGTCACAAAGACCTTGCTGATAAAAGAGATTGCAGTCAAGGAGCTGGTCAAAACCTCCCCAAACCAAAATGACCATGAGAGTGACCTCACTGCTACACTCCCACCAGCACCATGACAGTTGACAAATGCCATAGCAATGTCAGGAAGTTGCTCTATATTGTCCAAAAAGGGGAGGCATGAATAACCCCTCCCTTGTTTAGCGTATCATCAATAAATAACCATAAAAATGGGCAACCAGTAGCCCTTAGGTCTGCTCTGTCTATGGAGCAGTTATTCTTTTATTCCTTTACTTTCTTAATAAACTTGATTTTACTTTGCACTGTGGACCCACGCTGAATTCTTTATTGTGCAAGATCCAAGAACCCTCTCTTAGGGTCTAGATCAGGAGCCCTTTCCTGTAACATTTCCTTGTCTAATAAAATTCCTACTTTTTTCTAACTCTAATTTAAGAGTCTATCGTATTTCTAAGTGATCACAGCTAATTTGTATGATAGCTGGTTATGCTCAGCTTTTACCCTCTTGATATTCTGTAAATTCTTTTAGGGCAACTGATCATGCTTATTTCCGTTATGCTTAGGAGTAACCCATAAGCATTTGCTGAAGAACAAAACTAATAAAATAAAATGTCAAGATGTTGGATGTAGAAGCTGTTCATTTTCAATTTATGTTTAAAGGTAAATGGAATGCTTAAAACTTTGATATGATGAACCCATAGTCACTCTTTTAAGTTAATGGTGCTACAACTTTTAGTAATGTAACTAGTTAATTTCCAAATTTTTCTTTTTAAAATTAAGAAATTATATATTTAAAATCTAATCAATTGCTGTTAGCTGCACTCTTTAACAGTGAAAAGCTGACAGTAGACAAATTATTTATACCCAATTTTAACATAAAGCTGTTTATGAGGTTTAATATGGTTATTAAATAAAAAAGACTAGTTTCTGGGGGTGAAACTCATAAAGGTCTAAGCTTATTGGTTTTACCTAGTTCTCAGTATATGATATAGAGGAAACATTTTACTAACAAAGAAAACTTTTAGTTTTAAATGAGAACTACCCAAAGTAGCTAATTTCTGGCAGCATTTTTTTTTTTTTATCATTTAACTATGAAACATGATGATTACTCAGGAAGACTATAACCACCATCCATTACCCTCCTTTAGTATTCACTACAAATGGAAAATGACAATTCTGATAAGCTTGTAAAATGTGATGTATCTTAAAACTCACTAAAGTTTCTTCATAAAACCCACATTTTATTCCAAAACTCTATAACATTTCTGACTATTTTACTTTATAGAAATCTAAAATTAAGAAAGAGGAAGGATGTTTCTTGAGGTGAAAATTATAGTCTACTGGTTACTTGAAAATCTTTTCAAATGGATTGGGCCTAATGCCAATATTTAGCTATGAGGTTCTGTTTCAGATTCAAAGTTCCATTGTTATTTTGGTTTAATCCACACTGAATATTTTAAATATTATGGTCTT
>NW_016805390.1:505976-508631 GCF_001698545.2 Rhinopithecus bieti
TTTTTTTTTTTTTATCATTTAACTATGAAACATGATGATTACTCAGGAAGACTATAACCACCATCCATTACCCTCCTTTAGTATTCACTACAAATGGAAAATGACAATTCTGATAAGCTTGTAAAATGTGATGTATCTTAAAACTCACTAAAGTTTCTTCATAAAAACCCACATTTTATTCCAAAACTCTATAACATTTCTGACTATTTTACTTTATAGAAATCTAAAATTAAGAAAGAGGAAGGATGTTTCTTGAGGTGAAAATTATAGTCTACTGGTTACTTGAAAATCTTTTTCAAATGGATTGGGCCTAATGCCAATATTTAGCTATGAGGTTCTGTTTCAGATTCAAAGTTCCATTGTTATTTTGGTTTAATCCACACTGAATATTTTTAAATATTATGGTCTTAAATTTAAAAATGCATTGCTAAATTGTGAGTAAAAGTCTGGATTGATGAAGCTAATTAATTTAAAATTGTTTGATAAAATTGTTAAAACCAAAATATATCTACCACCATTCTCTGACAAACTTCTCATTCTAACTTTGCAATTAATACAGCTTATTTTCAGATTTAAGACTATTTGTGATACTTTTCTTTAACCAAAGTCCTACATTTATCATTGAACAAAAGGGAAAAAAAAAAGCTTTTAAGCATTTTTTTTTACCTCATAGTAAAAATATAAACAAGACATTACTCTCTTTTCAAGTAATTTTAAACAGTTCCATTTTGTCTTGCTTGCTAAAATATTCATTGTACTTGAATCTATTTTTCTCTATATCTAAATACTTCTTCTTTGCTAAACTTCAAAATGTGTTTGGGGCAGACTGAATAATGGTTCCTCAAATGATATCCACATCCTAATCCTTGAGATTTGTGAATATTACCCTATATGGTAAAATATGAGATAAGTATCTTGAGGTGGGACAGTATCTTGGCTTACCCAGGTAGGCTTGAATTATAGTTACAAGTCCCTTTTCAAGAGGAAGGAAGAAAGATTTGAGTCAGATAAGAGAAGGCAATGTGGCCACCGAAGCAGATTTTGCAGTTATGTGGCCACAAGTCAAGGAATGCTGAGTCAAGGGACAAATTCTCCCCTTGAGTCACCAGAGGGAGTATGATTCTGCCAACATCTTGATTTCAACCCAGTGAAACTTTAGATTTCTGGCCTCCAGAACAGCAGGGCAGAAATAAATTTTATGTTTGTGGTAATTTGTTATATCTTCCAAGATAAATTAATACATTTTTATTTAGTAAGCCTTTAACAGCAGGAGAAAATAAGTTAAGAATAAAGTGGTAGAACTATTCTGCAATTTTATTTTGAATTTTGATAAATATAAACCCCATAAATACTTGGAGTAGATCTTTATACATGTTTACGAGAACCTCATCTGTATTCTGCTGTTCTTAGAAAAAGGATAGTAATAGGCATTGATTAGACTTTGAATTCCCAGGGTCAGTCATTTCCCCTTTATGAAAACTCAATTGTGTCATTTCTCCTAAGGAAAACAGTGAATCAGGGATCAGCCTCCTCTCACCTATGTTCTCTGCCCACAATATTTTATAATTCTTTTCTTTTGTTGGGATGCAAAGTTTGAGGAAAAGGTAAGGAAAAGGAACTGAAATTCATTCCATTCCTAAAACAACCTGTATTCCGGCTGAAAACACGTTAAGAGTCTAAGCTTCACACATAGGAAGACAAGAGAAGGTACAAAAAATCCCAGAAGGTTCCTGAAAAGCGAGAGGCTTGCAGGAGAAGTCATCTGGGCAAGTGTGTATTTGCTCAGATTTGGGGAAATGTATATAAACCTGGGACAAAAAATAAAGGGAGTACTTTTTCTCCTATTCTTTTTTACTCCTATGTCAATCCCTACCATCTGAAATCTGGTTTAGATTTTCATTAGGCCCTTTCAACTTCAAGGAAAGAAACAACCGTCAGGTAACCAAAAATGAAAGAGGCTTATGAAACACGTACTGGAAGGGCGGAAATTCAGAAAGCTCTTTAAGTAGCTGAACCAAGTCTATACTTCAGTAAATGCTATTTCCACCTCCACTTAAAGCAGCTAGGAATTAACATCACTATTGAGTGTTAGAATTAAAGTTTGCAATTTTTTGATAGGAAGGAGGAAATTTTGCCAAATGCTACCGGCTTTAAAACAGGTTTTGATATAAAGGAGCTTTTTCTAGAAATATTTTATGATCCCATCTTCTTGGAATATACCAGTATTTATGGTTGCAGGTGTTACAAAGCATTTCTAGTTTTGGTTTGCTTGAATTAGTCCTTCAAGTTGGAATTGATTTCTGCCATTCAAGCAGACTTGAGTCTTCACAGGTATGAGATCATTTTGGGTTTCACAAAATCAGTTGGTTTTCTGGAATCTCTCTTTTGGTTTTTGTACTTTGTAACTTATTCTATAAGCTTTTGCTCTTTCTCCTACCTTGTTCTTTAAATTTTTTTGTTGTTTTGGTATCATTTAGCATGACTTCAGGCTCGCTAATTTTGGTTAAATATTTTGCAACCATTTTTACCCAAGTTTGTGTATTATGCACTAACAAGTTGGAAAATTCCAATCTTTATTACTTATTGACCCAGGTACAGGAAATAAGAGGGTGCATTGTGTGTGTATGTGCATGCACATATATATATATATATATA
>NW_016805390.1:510301-539858 GCF_001698545.2 Rhinopithecus bieti
ATATATATATATATATATATATATATATATGTGTGCATGTGCATATATGTGTGTATATATGTCTATATATGTGTGTATATGTGTATATGTGTGTATATATACATATGTGTGTGTATATATTTATAACAAAAGCATTGACTAGTCTTTCTTTTATTAATTACCATATACTGATAATTCTAAATAATATCAGTGATAAAACACTTCTTCATGCTGGGGCACATGACTCCCACTTCTTCCCCTCCCTTGGTATGCCACTTCCAGACAGTCTTCATTTTCTCAAAACATTGTTATGAATGTTATCTTCAGGAAACATTTTATTATTAATCATTAAGTTTTTATTGAGAAATAATTCACATATTATGAAATACACAGCTCCTAAATATTCAACTTGATGTGCTCTGACAATGGAACCCTTGCAGCCACCATCCCAATTAAGATACAGAACACATCTGTTACTCAGAAATATCCCTCTAGCTCAGTTTCTGTTAATTCAAGGTCACCTTCACAACCACCCAAAACAAATTATTTCTCATTTATCACCAGGGATTATTTTTGCCTATTTTCAGATACTATTTAAAGGAAATGTATCTGGTAACTTTTGCTCATCAAAATGTTTTAAGCCTTCAGTTTGTTTCTAGTTTTTGATATTTCAATGATTTTATTCCTTTCTGCATGCAGATCCAACACACTTATTGATGCTTATTTCTAGTTGTCATTTGGATCTTGGAATTATGGTAAACTTAATTGTTTTACTTTGTACATTTGTTATTTTGTACAATTTACTTCACTATTTTATTCATTAAACTAATTTTAATCAATTTCAAATTTTACGTTAAGTTAAAACTTTTAATTAACTTTTGGTTACTATATTGATAATCATGTCTTTTAAATGACACTATTTTCTTTGTATTTTGTGTTTTATACTTTATTCCTTCATACTCTGGAATTATACAATAAAATATTGAAGTTCAAACTCTTTACAAATAAATTTTGTATAAGTAACACTGATATTATCAGAGTTAATGAGTGTAATATATATACTCTAACAGAGGCTAAGCTTTTAGTTTTATTTCTTTTCTGTAGTACTTGTATAATATGCATAAGTCAAACTAAAAATATAAACAAACACACAGACACATGCATATTTTGAATCTGAGATATATTTTGCCTCATATCCACTGCCCTTTTAGGAGATGAAAAGATTAGGCATTGATGACACTGAATGCAATCTACCTTTAATAATTCATTTATATTTAGTTTAGTTCAATTGTCATTTGTTTGTTTTTGTTTACTTCTGTTCCTTAACTTGTCCCAAATAATTACAATGATATTTTTATTTATAAACTATTCCTTTTCCCAGCCCCAGGATCAGATTTTTAAAAAAGAATTTAAAGTTTGGTATCTTTTCTGTGTGTTTAGTACTGGTAAATATATCAAAGACAAATAAAATTTATGATTTTCAAACTCTTTAGCTTTTTTAGTTAAAATATCAAAATATTCATTTGCTTTTAAAACTTAATACCTTTAAGAAAGGGTTGAGTCTTGTTTAATTGTTATCTTTAAATTACAGTTAAATATTTTTTATCTATAGGATGCTATTTGTGCTCACCCCAAATAAAAAAATTATGTGTTAAGTATTTTTTTAGTGCAACTAGATGTATTCGCCAGTGTTCTCCAGAGAAACAGAACTTATAGGATATGTAGACATATTAGATAGATCGATGATAGATGATAGACACACAACTAGAAAGATAGACAGATAATCTATTTAAAAAGTTGACTCAAGCAGTTATTTTGGCTAACATATCCCAAGACCTGTAGTCAGCAAGCTGGAAAGTCAAGAGACCCAATCTTGTATTTCCAGTCCAAAGGCCAGTAGGCTTGATATCCAGGAGGAACCAACATTTTGGTTGTCCAAACATTTCAGAGTCCAAAGGCAGGAAAAATCCAATGTCCTAGCTCAAAGGCAGTTAGACAGGAGGAATTCCTTCTTACTTGAGGAAGGGTCAGCCTTCTTAATTAGGCTTTTAAAGGATTTGAAAAGCCTCACTCATATTAAAGAGACCAATATTTTACTAAGTCTATCCATTCAGATGTGAATCTCTTCCAGAAACACCCTCACAGACATACTCAGAATAATATTTGACTAAATGTCTGGGCACCCCAGACCCCAGTAAAGTGGATGTGTAAAATTGACAAACAGGTCATGTTAAGTTGCAAAGTTGAAGATTCTCTGCTGTAGAACAACTCAGAGCCCTCAGTATATTAATGTGCATTGATAGTCTGCATAGTAGAAAAGTATTTTTAATATATCAAAATATTTTCATAATGTGCTCCTTTTAGAAACAATAAAATGTGTTCAGTAACTGTACTGCAATGAACAGTTTTGAATATACTTTTTTAAATTGCAGAATGATGATCAGGTTTTGTTAAAAATTTAGTAATAAATTAAAAATTTTTTTTCTATCTCTTCTTGGTGTTAAATTTTCAGAAAATTATTATCTGTACTTACAGGAAATTATGAGCTTTAATCTTTCATGTAGTTTTCCTTTATCATGTTTATCCAAATACATCAATATTTCTTCCTCTGATTCAAATAAATAACCCTTATTGACTTATCTTGTAAATAAAATGGAAATAGAAATAATATAGGCCAGACTTCTACCCAACTAATAATTCATATATTTACAGAGACTTATCACTGGGGCATATTTGTTGGAGACAAAATATGAAGGTTTAATAAAATCCAACTTTTTTTTTCTTCTTTTGAGACAGAGTCTCGCTCTGTTGTCCAGGCTGGAGTGCAATGGCATGATCTCGGCTCACTGCAACCTCCGTCTCCAGGATTCAAGCAATTCTCCTTCCTCAGCCTCCCAAGTAGCTGAGACTACAGGCACCCACCACCATGCCCGGCTAAGTTTCTGCATTTTTAGTAGAAATGGGGTTTCACCATGTTGGCCAGGGTGGTCTGGAACTCCTGACCTCAGGTGATCCACCTGCCTCAGCCTCCCAAAGTGCTGGGATTACAGGCATGAGCCACCATGCCCAGGCCATCTATTTGTTTTATAGCAATTATTGTTTTTATCTTGTGGCTACTTTAACAGATAATTGTTACATACTGTGTAAGCATTAAATCCATTATTTTCTATTTATAAAGATAACTGAAACAACTGGTTTAACTTTTTAGTAATGAAGTTGTTTCAGCATGTTGTATTGACAATTTGTGGTCAAGTATTCAGTAAGGTGATTGTGTCACTATTTAAAACATTAAATTAAATATATTTTTGACATTGTAAAATAAATCAAAGCTTTCTCTTTTTATTTAATTACCAAGAGTATCTGTGGTGAGGATCCATATGCTAAACTAAGATACATAAAACAAAGACATCTTTATATTTAATATTTTGACCTGCCAGGCAAGCTGTCATTTCTACGTTTATTAAAATACCATCTCTATTCTCCGATTAAAATGGCTAGTCTTCAGAGGAATGTTTTCAAATTTGCATAATTTTATGTATAATTCCATACTTTCATATATAATTATTTCTAAAAGAAGTGTAGAACTCCAATCTACATTTTCTTTTTGTTTTCTTTTCACTACTCTTCTAGGTATGTTTGATATGGTTTGGCTGTGTCCCCACCCAAATCTCATATCAGATTGTAATCTCCACATTTTGGGGGAGGGATCAGGTAGGAGGTGATAGGCAGTTTCCCCATGCTATTCTCTTGACAGCGAGGGAGTTCTCACAAGATCTGATGGTTTGCCTTGTGCTCACTCTCTCTCTCTTACCTGCCGCCATATACGATGTGCCCACTCCCTCTTTCACCATGATTTTAAGTTTCCTGATCCCTCCCCAACCATGCAGGACTGTGAATCAACTAAACCTGCTTACTTTATAGATTACCCAGGCTCAGGCAGTTCTTTATGGCAGTGAGAGAATTGACTAATACAGGAAAACTGGTACTGGTAGAGTTGGGTACTGCTGTAAAGATAACCTGAAAGTGTGGAAGTGACTTTCAAATTGGGTAATGAGCAGAGGCTGGAACAAGTTGTGGGGCTCAGAAGAAGACAGGGAGATGTGGAGGAGTTTGGAATTCCTAGAGACTTGTTGAATGACTTTGACCAAAACTCTGATAGTGATATAGACAATGAAGTCCAGTCTGAGGTGGCCTCAGATGGAGATAAGGAGCTTGGTGATAACAGGACTAAAGGTCACTCTTGCTATGCTTTAGCAAAGGGATTAGTGGCATTTTGCCTCTGCCCTAGAGATGTGTGGAACTTGGAACGTTGAACTTGAGAAAGATGATTTAGGGTATCTGGTGGAAGAATTCCTAAGCAGCAAAGCATTAAAGAGGTGTCCTGGATTATTCTGAAAGTGTTCAGTTTTATGTGTTCACAAAGAGATGGTTTGAAACTGGAACTTATGCTTAGAAGGGAAGCAGAGCAAAAATGTTTGAAAAATTTGCAGCCTGAATATGTGGTAAGAAAGAAAAACCCATTTTCTGGGAAGGAATTCAATGTGGCTGCAGAAATTTGCATAAGCAACTAGTAGCTGGATGTTAATAGCTGAAACAATGGGGAAAGTGTCTTTAGGGCATATCAGAGATCTTTGAGACAGCCCCTCCCATGAGAGGCATGAAGGCTTAGGAGGGAAAATGGTTTCACAGGCCAAGCCCAAGGCCCCATTGCTCTGTGCAGGCTCAGGAATTTGTGCCCTGTGTCCCAGCCATTTCAGCTCCAGCCTTGGCTAATAGGGCCAAGATACAATATAAGACATTGCATCAGAGGATGCAAGCCCCAAACCTTGGTAGCTTCTATGTGGTGCTGGGCCTGTGGGTGCATAGGAATCAGGAATTAAGGTTTGAGAACCTCTGCCTAGATCTCAGGGGATGTATAAAAATGCCTGGATATCCAGGCAGAAGTCTGCCACAGGGGCAGAGCCCTCATGGAGAACTTTGCTAGGGCAATGAAGAGGAAAAATGTGGGTTTGGAGCCTTCACACAGAGTCCCCTTCTCACCACTCCATTAGGCAGTGGGGCAGTACCTAGTGGAACTGTGAGAAGAGGGCCACCATCCTCCAGTCCCCAGAATGTAGATCCACCAACAGCTTGCACTGTGTGCCTGAAAAAGCCTCAGGAACTCAATGCCAGCCCATGATTGTGGCAGTAGGGCCTGAATCCTGCAAAGCCATAGGGACGGAGCTGCTCAAGGCCTTGAGAGCCCACTCTTTGCAGCAGCATGCCCTGGATGTGAGACATGGAGTTAAAGAAAATTATTTTGGTGATTTAAGGTTTAATGACTACCCTGCTGGATTTTAGACTTGCATGGGGCTTGTAGCCTCTTTGTTTTGGCCAACTTCTCCCATTTGGAATGGGAACATTTATCTGATGCCTGTACCTCTATTGTGTTTTGGAAGTAACTAATTTGCTTTTGATTTTACAGACTCCTAGGTGGAAGGGACTTGCCTTGTCTCAGATGAGACTTTGGACTTTTGGTTAAATGTTGGAATGAGTTAAGAATTTGAGGGACTGTTGGGAAGGCATGATTGTGTTTTGAAATATGAGAATATGAGATGTGGGAAGTGCTAAGAGTGGAATGATATGGCTTGGTTGTGTCCCCACCCAAATCTCATCTGAAATTTTAATCCAAATAGTATTCCCCATGTGTCAGGGGAGGAACTTGGTGGGAGGTGATTGAATCATGGGGTGGTTTCCCTCATGCTGTTCTCATGATAGTGAGAGAGTTCTCATGAGATCTCTTGGTTTAAAAGGGGAAAATTGCCCTGCACTCATTCTTTCACCTGCCACCATATAAGATGTGACTTCTTCCCCTTCTGCCATGATTGTAAGTTTCCTGAGACCTCCCCAGCCAAGCAGAACTAAGTCCGTTAAACCTCTTTTCTTTATAAATTACCCACTCTTGGGCAGTTCTTAATAGCCGTGTAAAAACAGACTAATACAACATTCATTAGCATATTAAACTAGTCTTTAACTGTTCCTTTCATTATGTTCATTTCAGCTGATGGGCACATTTGCATAGGTTGAACAATGCAGAGGAGGGGGTTGAAAGAGACAATATATCAGTGTCTTTACTTAAAACCTTGGGGGAGAAGAACAAAGAAAGTACACCAAAATACCAGAAGAGCTCGGGAAAGAGTAGAAATCAAGAGAGGAAAACAAGCTGAAGTGATCACTGGTGTCAAATGTTGCAGTTTGTCTCATAATTATAGTTACTGTGTTCAATGTTCATTTTCTCAGCAGGGTAATTTTTGAAGGATGTACTTTAACTTCTTCACTCTTTTGCTTCCATTTCAGCCATGCTGGCCTCTATTATTAATAAGATTATACAAATTTGAAGAATGTTGTAGATGGAGAAGGCCTTAGAAATCATTTACTTCAATCACTTAATTTTTCATAGATAAAAACATGAAAGCCAAGTAGTTTGCCTCAAATTCCCAGCTAGCAGAACAGTGACAGACTCAATATTTTGGCCTCCTCATCAAAAGCTCTCTATTGCTCTAGAGCCTCATTCTCATTTCCTCTTTTCTTCTGTGTTTGTTCCCCACCCCCTTTCCTAAGGAGACAGTCAAAGGAATATAGTGTTTCTTGATGACGAACAGAGCAGGATGCTTTTTGTAAGCAAATGATTAGGGAAGTTAATCACTGGTCATTGCAACTTTTTTTTTTTTTTTTTTTTGGAAGAGCAGGCTTTTGGGTGTGTTGAGATGACACTTAACATTTCCTTGAAACAATGTGTGCTTTTGTGTAGTCAGGTTTATTATAGTCATAAATCATGAGGACCAGTAAGGAAGGAAGATTCCATTTCCTTAGCTTTATTTTGTTCCCTCAAGGAGGAACTATGATGCAAAGGCCTTTATATCTCACTATTGCTAATAAAGGAAAGGCTAGATGATGTATTTTCTTTGCTATCTCCTACTCAGAGTTATATAGCATTTATCTCAGCCTTAGCTTTAATAGATAATATTTGCTCGCTTCATTACATTACATATGAGCAGAAAGGAGGCTATACTGAATCGTTTGGGTAGAAATCTTAAAAGCCATGTATTTGCTAAGAATGAAATTATTCATGTCTCTTTGAAACCTGAGGATTACAGGCATCAGACCAATGATTCAACAATAAGTAAAACAATCATAATAGCTATAACTCATTGCCTATTTATCTATCATTACTTACTTTGTACCATGCACAGTTCTATAAACTCCTATTATTGTAATCTTCATTTAAATAAGAAAACTGAAGCACTGACAAGTTAAGTAACTTTCACAAAGCCACACAGTGAAATTCACTGTTAAATCAACAAATTACATATGAGTTCATTCAATTTCCCTTCATTTTATTTAAACTACCAAAAAGACATGTCAGCATGCATAATAATTTCATGTAATTTTCAATACAAAACATTGATTACAGTAGCTTAATGAAAATTTGTAATATTAAAGACCTATGAGAAGCTTTTTAACATTTCTATAATATTTAATTCAAATTTTTATTAAAACTATATGACTATAAATATATCCTAAATAATAAATCAATAGGCAATATTATATTTAGGCTCTAAGATACTCATTATAGCATTATTTGCAATAGAAAATATTTGAATCATAAATGTTCATCCTTAGAGAACTATTCAAATGGATTATGACATGTCTATATGTGCCATAAGTACAATATTATATAGCCCTTTAGATGGTATTTTGAGAAAATGTTAATATCATAAAGTAATGGACATGATACAATATTGAGTAAAACAGTGATATTGAGTAACTATTGAATAAAATAAATTTTACATGCAATATAAACTGCATTGTGCAGACACATACACATCCAGAGAAAAGCAATGGAAAGAAATATACCAAAGAAGTTTTGAGTGGTTATCACTAATGAGTAAATGGAACATTTTTGAGTATTGGCTTTATAATTTTATTTTCTAATTTTATCCTGTGTACATAAACAATGAAATTTGCTTAAAATATTATTTATCCTTTGGCTTATTCTTAATAGAGTTGTTATTTCTGAATAAACTAAGGTAGTAGGTGTAAAAATGCTTCGTGAGAAATGTGTTGATCTTATAAAATTTATCTGACTTCTAGTTCCTATATGAAAAGTTTTCCTTAGAAAATAATATTTATAATTTCCAGATTCAATATTTAAATAAAATTGCTCTATAATTTTGAACTAAAAGGTGTAAAAGTTAAAATTTGATTTAAAAAATTCTGTGAAATTTATGAAAATGTTATAGTTCTTTCTTTGATATAGAATATTTGAAATTTAGAAATATACAGACATTCTATGAAATGTAATTGATTATAAAACTCATATAATCCAAACATTTTTCTCTTTTGAGATGAAGTCTCACTTTGTTGTCCAGGTTGGAGAGAAGTGGTGTGATCTCAGCTTACAGCAACCTCCGCCTTCCAGGTTCAAGCGATTCTTCTGCCTCAGCCTTCCGAATAGCTGGGATTACAGACACCCGCTGCCATGCCTGGCTAATTTTTAAAATATTTTTAGTAGAAATGGAATTTCACCATGTTGGCCCCGCTGATTTCGAACTCCTGACCTCAAGTAATCCTCCGTCTCCCAGTGTGTTAAAATTAGAAGCGTGAGTCACTGCGCCTGTCCCTTTCTCTATTTTTGGAACAAAATTCAAGTCATATGAAAGCAAAGTTCTGTAGGCAATTTAAGCTTTGTTAGTCATGTGTCAGGGAATTACCAAGAGTAGTTGCTCATTCACTTTCGTCTATTAAACTGTCTGAAGCTGTCTTTCTTTACAATGAGATTAGTGATATGAATGATACTTCTGAAGAAAGTCAACATAGATAATTATTCAGGTAATGTGTAATACATTTTACATAATGATGGCTATTCTATTTTAAAAACATTTTCTGCAGTTTAAAAAAAGTTTCATTATATAACTTATAACAAATGCATACTATTTTCCAGATAATAATATTAAAGTGAACATTCATTTCCTGGAACATTCTAGCTAGCTAAAATTTTCCTAAACTTGCATAGAGAATGTAACTTACAAATGTAACCCCACCAGAAAATATTTCCCAACTTATTTCTCCTTTATTGCCAGCATTCCTTGTAAAACTGGTCAGACATACCAGAATCTAAAGATTTGAAAAGGTTGCTAACTGGCTCAGCCAGCTATCATAGCCAAGGTTTCCACAATTTATTTTAGGTTAATTTTAAATATGGGTTAAATATATTTTGCATGGTAAAGATTTCCGAGCTAGCTTGCTTTGTTCATATCCTCTCTTTCCATTTCACTGCAGTCGTTCACCCACTAACTAAAACCATAATTATCATTTGTTATATTAATGCCTACACTAACGAGGTGAACACGTTAGTTTGACTCTGCAGGAGAAAGAAACATCTTCTTTCCATACGTCTACATTAGCTATTGGGAGTCATAAAGGGTAATTTACTAATGTTTTGATGATTGAACACTAAGTTCACTTCAGATAGTCAAAACGTTAATTGGCATTTAATTAAACATCTGAATAAAATCATCCTGTTAGTTTGTGCCCAAATCATGTGTATGGGGTCCAAGATTCCTATTTAAGTTGTTGTAATATCTTCTCCACATATCAATTAGTTGTCTGAAAGGTCTGTTTACTATCTTGGTTATCCAAAATAATGTGGCTCCTTTAAGGAGCAAAAGCTATTTACTCTTTGTAAACTTAGTGCGTATCTCAGAGGTCATGCCATTGATCAACAAATAAGTAGTTGAGAGAATTATTTGCCTAATGGGCACTGAACTGATTAGATGTATTTAACTTTTGTGGGCATTTTACAAATTATAGCCTAAAATTGTAATTATTGAATATTGGAAATAATGGGAATATACTTAAATCCGCAATATTATGAAATATATTTTGGGTGGTTCTGCCTTGCCCAAGCCAAGTCCCAACAGAGACCTTTTGTGATACTCTTTTGATGTAATCCCATACTTGGGATTTGAGGTCAGCATTAACGTAAATCAAGTGAAATCTTGTAAAGAAAAATTAAAATGCTCCAATGCCTTCTATATAAAATGATGAAAATGTGGAAACTCAGGAAAACTCAGAAATATTTTATTTCAATGTAATGAATATTGATGTGAACCCTGCTGTGTGGACTTTCTATTGAAAGCAATGATATTAATTATATAACACAACTTCCTATATATTAGTAACAAATAACTCTTCTTAAAGGTGATAATTATGAAGCATAAAGTCACAAAATATCATGCAGTTTAGCCCAAAATAGGAGTGGTGAGTTAGGTTACATTTTTTCTGCATTTTTACAACGAAAACAAAGAATAATGTTGAGGCAGTTATCCAGACTACTTAAAAAAAAAAAGAAAAGAGAAAAGAAAACCTTCTGGTCATAGAAATGTGGATTTGGAATTCTTTATTTTTGAACCAGGTTTATTTATGAACAGCCTGTGTAACCTATATAAACAATGTAAGTGTTCGGTCTTCTTGTACTCTTAATTCTTACAGACTTAAATGATAAATACTAAAGTTGAATTCTGATTTTTGCATAGTCAGAGGATCATCAAATGTACCAATGAGGCACTCTAACTTCTTCCTATTATGTTTATTCCTCTAATTTTGCAATGAATGCTTATTAAGTATCCACTATATGTAAGAGGCAGAGTAACATATATATTTTTTTTGTTTGTTTGTTTTTTTTGTTTTTTTTTTTTTGCTGAAAAAAATAACGTCAGCCTCATTACTAAAGGCTTAATCTTGAACTTTGCTGCATTTCATAATTATTTTGTGGACATAATTTAAATCCCTTTGATTTTGCCAGAAAATATGGGTCACAAAACACATTAAGTAAGAGAAAAGAAGATATGCATATACCATACAAGTATAGAAACATAAAACTGACCAAATGGAATAAAATCCACCACGACTAGGCAGTGATTGGAAATAGACTGTGGAAATTCAATAATTGCTGGCCCTAGTGCTGTATTCACACAGGAATAGTTTGTATCACTCTTGCACTGTTCCTAAATACTTACATGATTTTGAGAATGTTATCTAAATGCTCATTCTTCAGTTAGTTTCCTTGTAATTGATCAGTGGATATTGATAATCATCTCGTTTGGTTCTTAAATAGAATTGATAAAAATAAAACCTTTTTCAAATTATTGATACAAATTATGTACTTATTTAATGTTTATTTCTTTCATTTGCATCTTACAAGAGTCTTGTGATTTAAAAAAAAATGACATTTGAACTCACAAGCTAGTGCCTTTTGATTAGTCTCATATGAATGTTCAACTCAGTCATTACCCTCTGTTGAAATTTCTGTTTTAATGTCTATTTTAGCAAAAGCCATCTAATTCCAAAATTAAGAGCTGAAAGAAAATCTAATTATATTTAACTCTGCCATTTTACTAGGTGAGGAAAAGAACAAGAGGGTTTAAGTGTCTTGACCAACATCACTAAACTAGTTAGTACCAGAGCCAGGACTTGAACTCAGCTCTTCTGAATTCACATGCATACCCTTCACACTATAGGATATGGTCACTTTACTGACAAAACTGCTGTTTAAAGTAGGATATTTGGATGGTTCTGTTCTTACTGACTCTTCCATGTGTCAATACCACCTATCTTCATTGTGGCAAAGCAAGGAGAATCAACATATTAGTCATACTGACCATTTGACTAAATTTCAGCAAAGAGAAATAAATGTAATAAAATGTCTAGATTTTCACAAAAAGAAAAATATTTCTGAGAGAGGTTATAAACTTCACTTCTCAATTAGTACTTTCTGTGAGAGTGGAGTTAGGGTTCTAACTTTCTGACTACATCTTTCAGGAGAGGAAAATTATGTAATATATACAAAGATGTCATTTATGATTACATGCCATTGAAAGCATTATTTATTTGTTACATTCAGAGGGCATATATCTTCTATGTGAGGCCTGAGGGTATTTCACATTTTATGATAAACATGCCCAGATTTAAAGGGCAAACAAAGCAGCCAAATTCCTTTTTAAAATAGCTTTTACTGTTTAACCTTGAGAGAAAATTAATTTCTGTGCGTTTACTACAATTAAACTTATGAAGTGGGAAACATTTTTAAACATCCTTGTTTTACTCAAAATATGGGCACATGTGAAAAACAGTTCTCTTTGCCCAGTCCCTTAAATCCTTCCTTCAAGTTTCCAAACCTTGATTTGACTCTTTAGTCATCTGATCCAACACATTCCACAATAGTCTCCAAACTTGTATGACAGTCAAGATTGCATGAACATGCTGATTTCTCTTTAGAAGTTTATTTGTTCTCTTTCCTTTAAATGGAATGATAGACATAGATAAAAGTGATAGCGAGAAAGATATATAGATTAGACAGAAACGTTATTGTGTCTTTTTCTCCATATCAGAGTATAGCTTTTATAGAAAAACAAACAAAATAACCTATTAAACAAAAAACAACCAAAATATTGAATAGTCATCTGAATATATAAGTCAAATAATGCTAGCACCTTTATTTAGCTACATAACAGGGTTTACCAACACTAAGTCTGCACCTGTTCATTGTCTGCATACATGAGTATGATATCTGCATCCTATTCCCTAAAAATCCTAGTGAAACTTTTTCATAGGAAAATTTTCATTATATTTGATAGCATTGAGATAGCAAGCATCTTTATTTGATGCCAAGAGCCAAGGGCAAAGACCATTCTCTGTATTCTCAGTAAAATGCCTCAGGCTTATCAGCCCCTTGGCTCTTGCCTTTGACCGATCCCAATAAGCTCAGATTTCATCTTTGTTTTCATGCACCGTGTACTGATACCAACTCATGAGATTAGTTGTATAATTGTTATTTCTACCTCTCATCCTCTGTTCTTTCAGTACTGAGGTTCTGCTGTGTGTGTTTAGACTGAGTATCATTTTAGAACCAGAAATGATTGCCTGGATCTCAACTAACTCCTGATCTTGGTTGGAGTGTTGCCCTTTCTTTTGGCCTGCAGATCAGTTTCATTTCCTGAATTGTTAAATTGTGTGTGTGTGTGTGTGTGTGGTGTTGAAAGATTAAATATACAAATAACAATGGCCAAGATGCATATAAAAATAATAGAACTTTAACCCACAACCTGTAGCAACCTACCCAGGAAAATAATACTTTTACCTATAATAAACAATTCAGAAACCAGCATGGTGTAAGACAGACTTGCAGAAGCCAAATTACTGCCTTTATTGACAATATTGACAATGTAGAAAGCTAACGACAACTTCTGTAACAATTGACTCCAAATGGCCAGATCTTGATTAATAACTGACAGCTTTCCTAATTTTTGTCCTTGGTTTTAACTTAGAAACAATCACATAGTATGTCCTGCTTCCAGTTAGTCAGCATCCAGCTTCTCCATGCCAACAATCTCTAATCAGGGCATATCTGAAACCTCTGTTTCATTTCCCATTATACAGCCTATACTTCTCTCTCTGCCTTTCAGTCTTTGCGAAATGCGATTGATAGTGGCTCTCTTGCTACAGCAGTCTCAGAATAAATAGGCATTGCTTTTCTCATTTGTTTGGCCCTTATTTCCACATTTTGTGTGTGCTTTGTGCAGATGCATGAGTTATGCAAGGAACACCAGACACACACACACACACATATATGTGTTAAGATAGGAGATTGACTTTTGTGGGAATGAAAGCTTAGTTTCCTGCTTAGAGTTGAGAATACAGAGAAATTCGAATTTTATTTTTCTCCTTTTCTCTTCACTTGTGACCAAAATGGACACAGAAGGTAGCTATAGGTTTTATTTATGAAATGTGTGGACATAACACACCCAGTTACAGGTAAGCATGATAATTAGGGCAGAATGATAAGAGGTGTACCTTCCAATGACTCATCTTGAGGACTCTTGACCAACTATAACTGCTGAGCCACAATGTAGACTCCACAACTGTTGTAATGAGGGTGCCGTAACTACTTTCAAACTATTGAGTGTGGTGCCTATAAACCCCTCATTGCTTTTCTGTTTAGTGATCGTGGCTAATTGACTAGGATGAAGCTTCTTTACTTGGTT
This sequence comes from Rhinopithecus bieti, assembly GCF_001698545.2. NCBI lineage: Eukaryota > Metazoa > Chordata > Mammalia > Primates > Cercopithecidae > Rhinopithecus > Rhinopithecus bieti. The sequence goes on from NW_016805390.1 coordinate 524,365, forward strand.
TAATCATGCGACAAACATTTATCAAGCACGTTCATAATGACTAGAAACTGTGGGTGAGTTAAACATATAACACTTTTGACATGTGCCCTCCAGAAATTTTTGTTCTGATTTTCATTTGATATCCACATATGAAATATTAAGTAACAGAATAAGGCAATTATATGCCAGATGTCACAGGCAGTATATGATTAAGCCACCAATTAAGACAAAACGGTGGTTAGGTTTCTTAATTGGTACAAAAGTATATCAACATCTCAATATCTCTCGGATGGGCACAGTGGCTCATGCTTGTAATCCCAGCACTTTGGGAGGCCAAGGCAGGCGGATCACTTGAAGTCAAGAGTTCATAACCAACCTGGCCAACAGGGTGAAGCCCTGTCTCTACTAAAAACACAAAAATTAGCCTGGTGTGTTGACACACGCCTGTAATCCCAGATACTCAGGAGGCTGAGGCAGGAGAATCGCTTGAACCCTGGAGGTGGAGGTTGCAGTGAGCCGAGATTGTGCCACTGCACTTCAGCCTAGGTGACACAAGACTCTGTCTCAAACAAACAAAAAATTTTCATTTGCTCCTAGTAAGTCCAAGTGTAAGCTCACCAGGCCTTGTCATAGAATGCACTCATCTGCTCTTATCAGACATATAGCTAAAAGAAATTTTATTTACAGGACATATTGGAAATACATGGTTAATCCATTTTGTGTTAGTTATTTCTATGGTCTATACTTTTTCAAGCCAGTCCACTGTGATAACATATGCTTGGCCTGCTCAAAGAACCATGTTCCCTGATTTGCAGATGAATATTAAGGTATATATGTTCATTCAAGAGGGCTATAAGGAGGAACCACACAAAACCCATTATTATATTAGCTACAGGATATTATTCAGTAATCTGTTCATGATATTTCTTAGTTTCTCCTTCATAAAATTCTACAGAAGAAAATTATTTCAGAGACTGATATTATACAAATTTTGCTTTTGCTGAGTATCAAGTGAGTTTCTTATTTTCCGAAAACAATATAACTGACCCTATCTCCCTCTAATTATTGCTGTCAAGAAGTTAGGTGTAAAATTTGAACATTGAATTAGTAAACATACTAATTCATATGTTATAGGAAATGAAGTTTGGTAAAAGGAGAAAGGAAGGTATAAGAAACGAAGTGAGAGAAAGGAAGAAGGAGAGTAACATTTTGGCTCCTGATGCTCACCTTTGACCTTTAGTATTCCAAATATATTTTGGAAATCATGCTTTGCCTCCATATATGCTTTCTTTTTTGATAGTTAAAATTTTAAGCATTCAACTTTAGTTCAGTGTATTACTTCCTCAGATGGAAATTACTCAATTTGCCTTCTCTTACCTAATGTACACACAAAATAATTATAAAAATCCACTTCTTGGGAATAAGCGTTCAAGATCTGAGGCTGTTTCTACTTAATATTGGCATAAAAATATGTGAAAGATTGAGCATATAGGTTGATAATTATCAATGCTTCCAGCTAGGACTGATCAATATGACCTATGAGGAATAATCATTGGACTTGTGAGGAGTATTAGTTACTGGTTAGCTTCCTCTTTTATCCAGCAGCATCTAAGTGATTTAAATATCACAAAAACTTTCATAGTTTTCTTTAGTAAACATGTTTAATTTTCATATTTTAAAAGAGTTCTGCTCTAAGGATAGGATAGGAAACAGATTTTTACTGAGTGCCAATCGTGGTCGAGTCTTGTGTAGAAATATTTTTTATTCAACTTAATGAGGTAATAAATATTTTCATTTTAAAGAAAGGATAACTATGATGAAAAGATTTTCTCAAATCACACAGTAAGTGAAAGAGACAAGATTCAAACACAAGTTTATGTAATTTAACAAATCCATGCTCTTTCCTGACACGTCCTGCCTATTATTGAATATTTTTATGATAGTCTATCACTTTAGCATATGCTTAAGATGCTTCTTCACCTATTGGCTCATTATTTGAGAAAAAATGACTGTCCCTCCACTTATTAATTCCTTCTTTTCATAAGGAACTTTTGGGTGTCTATTATGTTTTATATACTGTGACAGGTGCTTGGAATACAAAACAAGCTTGTTTCATCATGGCGATATTAGTAACAGCAGTTGGCCTAATTCTGACTTGAGTGATTCCATTTCCACATGCTTAAATCTTTCTTCTTAGGAAGAGAAGTGATTAAACATGACAATTTCATTTTCATATTTTGCAGCTAAGCTGCTATTGTGCACCCTCTTAGAGATGTATCTACTTCCGAGAAGATGAACTGATGTGAACACTTAGATGTTCAAATATTAAACAAGGATTTATAAGGTACTTCAGGATTAAATATGCAGAGTTGGAGCTCCCTCGGGTTCTCAGAAATTTGTTGGTTTAAAAAAACAGTGCCATCAGATAGACAACTTTATTAAAGGTAAAATTCTAAATGCTTTCTCCTTCCAGAGATTATTGAAATATAAATTTATTCATGACTGTGCTGTAGATATTTAAGTAAGTTCATCAGTCTATGATTAACATTTAGCTGAATCTTTTACTGATGTCGCATGTACTTTATGACTTAAAAGAGGCAACAACAATCATCTCATACATTGTTCTTGGCTACCTTCTGCTCTTCTCAAACTGGCAATTATACGGGACACACAAGTGTAGCTCTAGATCATAGGCACAAATCACCAGATTACAAAAGTTACAGCACTAATAGATGGATAGCTGCATGGAGCAGCATTGTTGAATATATTTACTCACTGTGAAGGTCACAATAGGTATCTGTCAGGAAAAAAAATGTATATTTAAGCTGAACTGTGATCAGCCTTGAATATATAAATCAAAAAATTATCACAAATAGTTTTTGTTAAAATTCAAGGCAAAAAGGAGATAATATAATGTGCTCTTTTGGGGAAGGGTTATTAAATAATTGAGAAAAATAATGTTTTCTACCACAGATATGCAGGTGAAGGCAGTGAACCATGGACCACATTTAAAACATTGCTTGACTGCAAATTTAAAAAATACAATGCTGTGCTTTTATCTTTAAGAGTCTGAGGATATGCAGACTCTTACTCTGAATCCTACTTTTATTTATCTAATCCTTTTAGTTAAAAAAAGAAATAAATGAGAAAACTGCACAGGAACTATATATTTATTCAACCAGTCATTGACAAAATCTGTACTAGAAAGTGATCCCTCTGCTCTTATTTCAGTGTTGTCACTGTAGGAAAGTAGAGGCATGCCATAGATAATTACTTAAATATGCTTCAAATAGATAGGTGTTCTCCTAGGAAAATCCGGCCAATTGCTTGCTCAAATGATTTCATTGCATATACTCATTGTGCTGATAATTTACATACAGAGTAATATTTTTGTCCATTTTAAGTGATTCTATTAAGTCAAATGCAGGTTGCTAAATTACAATGTGTAATTTTGTAACAAAAGTCATTTTCTTTCTTGGTTCATATGCATATGGTACAGTTAGATTCAGTGAAATAATTCCAAGGTATTCTAGATATTAAAGTTTGCAATTTTATACCAAATATTTTTTCTTACTGTTCTTATACTTGCTTTCTAACCAATGATGTGCAATATTGGGTAATATATTATAGTTCTACTCAAGCTTTCACAATCTTCCTTACATTTAAAAAAAAAATCACAAGTTTTCATATTGATTAGAACAAAGCTAGAAAATTATCCTTAACCGGTGTAATCTATCCAATTCTCCCCCTCAATCACCATAACAGGATGTACCAATACATCTCCTGATAGTTGATTATGTTGATTGTCGATCCAAAACAAATTGAAACTTACTTATAACCAGGCTGAGGAAGGCTGTTTTGTAAAACAAGCTAGAAAATAATTTTAAAATTATTTTTCTCAAAATAACATACTATTATTAAATATTCTATACATTTTATTGTCAAAGTTAAACAATACAAAAAAGTCAAGAAGTTCAAACCATCCAAAAACAAGACCCAGAGAAAATCTTTACAACATAGTTGATCCCTGCCCTTACAGAAAACACAATTCCTGAAATTTATCTATATCTATTGTATTTCTATCAATAGTCATAGATATCTTTCACGTTAATGAGGTACTCATTTTTCTGTTGTTTCCCTGCTCACTAGGAGCCTGACGCTCTAGTCTTCATTTGTCTCCAATACTACACTAACTTCTCCAGTCACTAGTAACTTATTCGTACATTTTAAAATAACTACAAGAGTATAATTGTAACACAAAGGATAAACACATGAGGGAATGGGTACCCCATTTTCTATGTGATTATTACACATTGCATGCTTGTATCAAAACATCTCATGTACCCCATAAATATATATACCTACTCTGTACTCACAAAAATTAAAAATTTCAAAATATTATCTCTGCATTGAAATCCTACAGAGACACCCCTGAATCACCCCTATATTCATGTCAACATCAATCAGTGGCTTTTTAATCATTTATAATAGGTCAACTTTAATCTTAATTTTTTAAGTATCCTATGTTTTCTATTTTAAATTAATTTTTTATGTATGCTATTTATTTTTTCTTAGGTCTTATTGATCTTCCTCACAAGGCAGTAAGCTTGGTAAGGGCAAGGAGCACTCACACTTTTTGTCACTGCACTGTCTATTGTCATTTTTAAAGGCTGCATGGTATTTATGTATGTGTGTGGATGTTTGTGTGTATATAATTTGTAAAAAAAAAAAAAAATCCTAACATTTAAAAGACTTTTCCCTCCATAAAGATGGGTTGAGCATACTTTTCTCTATTTCCACTACTAAGCATAGCTATATTACATATTATTAATATTTAGTATCAAATACATTATGTATTATTACATATTAAACATTTTTAAGAAAACTTGAAAGTGGGAGAAAAGTCAAAAGTCAATCAAAAGTCAAACAGGCTAGGAACTTCAGAATTTGAATCATAACACAGTGGTCAGTTTCTTGAGTTTTCTTGGTCTCACATATCCTTTATTTGCCACTGGAGAAGCCAGTAACCCAGATAAAACAATAGTGTAAAACTCTGAAAATTAACTAAAAGCTTATAGCAACCTAGACAGTGTTTATTCAGTAAAAGCTGCCAAATATCAAAGAGCAGCAACATTTGTGTAATTTTAACTAATCCTAGTTCCATCTCTTGTTCCACAGTTCATTGGTAACCTTGAAAATAACAGCCTACCCTCCTCATATAGGTAGTGGAGAGAGCAGAATTAACTTAGTTGATCTATCTGGTGACTTCTAGAAGGCCCACTCATTTACCTCACATAACTCAGAACTCACCTAATAAAGCTGCTGCCTGAGGGAATTTGTCAAAAATACTTAAATGCTAATGTTTCAGTTGCTATTACATCAGGTAATGAAGAACACTGGAACAAAACAATGGATTAATCAAAAATATTAGGAGGAAAGTCTATGGGCGAGATGGTTTAGTAAATAAAAGCTCTTAAAGTTCTGGCATATTTCTGGGAGCCTAGAATGTCAATTAGAATGCTTGAGGTTCTGTCCTTCCTGCATGGTCAAGAAAGAACTGAGAAAGCCCTAGATGTCACCTTAGCAGACCTTGAGGATTTGTGCAACCCGGAGCTGAAGGCTAAGGCAAAGTTGTAAATTGCCTAGCTGAGTGTTGAGGGTGTAATTCAGCACTCACACAGACATAGACACAGGCGCGCGCACGCACACACACACACACACACACACACACAGCCTATAGAAAAAGATAGAGTTATTTTGGGTCTAGGCATTTAAGAAAATCTTTGCCTATTTTCATTGGCTGATAATTAGATAATTAAACATTGGCTTTGGTGGCCTCACATGACAGTAACACAGATTTTCCAGAATTAGTTCAGAAAAGCCAGCAAACAAATAACAATGACTGTAGAAAACAGTAACAACAAACCCCAAGGAGGGTGAGACACACCATAATCAAACTGTCAGAAGCCAAAGGCAAAGACAATATTGAAAGCTGTAAAAGAGAAATAACTCAAGTACAAAACATCGTCAATAGCTGATTTTTACCAGAAACTATGGTGTCCACAGGCAGTGGGATGATATAACTAAAATGTTAAAAGAAAAAATAAAACCCATAAACCTACAATATGCAATAAAATTATCCTTAAAAAGGAGAAACTAATATATTCCAAATAACTAAGAAACCATATGAGCTAACAAATGTCTCCTACAAAAAATTGCTAAATGAAGTCTTTCAGGCTGAAATGAAGGGACATATGATAGTATGCTCAATACACATAAATAAATAAAGAACATCAGTAAGCATAACTACTTAACATAAAATACTGCCTTAATAGCCTTTGTATTTTTTTCCTATCTTATTTAAAAGATAACTGCATATATCAATAATTACAAATATATGTTGATGGGCACACAATGTATAAAGATGTAGTTCATGGAAATAAAATCATAATAAAAATAGTGAGAAGAAAACTAAAATAGATCTAGTACAAAAGAGGAAAATAATAGAAAATTTGAAGAACAAGAAATGATATAAGATAAACAAAAACAAATAGCAAAATAATAGGAATAAGTCCTTCCTTGTAAGTAATTATGTTCAGTGTAAATAGACTAATCTTTCTAATTAAAAGGCAGAGATTGACAGTATAAATTAAAATTAAAATAAAAAGAATATTATCCAACTATGTGCTGCTTATAAGAGATTCAAAATTTAAAGACACAAATAGATTGAAAATAATGATAAAAGATATTCTAGGCAAGACATAACCACAAGACACCTGGAATGAATATAATATAGCTCAGAAAAAATAAAATTTAAGACAGATTTTACTAGAGACATAAAATGATGTTATAAATAAAAGAATCAGTTAATCAAGAAACTAGAAGAATTATCGATATACATGCAGTTAAAAACAAGGTCTCAAAACACATGAAGCAAAAACGGACATAATTGAAAGAAGAAATATTTTAACATTAATAGATGGAGACTTTAATACCCCACTTTACATAATGAATACAACTAGAGGGGCAGATCAACAAGAATATTAAAACTCTGAGAATAGTAAAAATCAAGATAAAGTAACAGAGATCCATAGAAAACTCCAACAATAGTAATATGCCTAGTCTGCATTACAGACCATGTACTAGGCCACAAAACAAGTAACAATACATTTAAAACCATTGAAATTATATAAATAATGTTCTCTTACCACCATGGAAATAAATTAGAAATAAACTACAGAAGAACTATTTGGGGACTAACAAATAACTGAAAATTAAACAACATATTCATAAATAACTAAAGTTTCCAAGGAGAAATCACAAAGAGAATTATAAACTACTACTTGTTTGGGCCGCTATAAGAAGAATACCATAGACTGGGTATTAGAATAACATTCGTTTCCTACTGTTCTGGAGGGTAAGATGTTTGAGGATCAAGGTGCCAACATGGTTGGGTCCTGGTGAGAGCTGTCTTACTGATTTTCTCACATGGCACAAAGTGATAGAAATAGAAAACAAGCTCTCTGTGTCCCTTTTTATAAGTGACTTTATTAGTCCATTTTCACATTGCTATAAAGAACTACCTGAGACTGTGTAATTTATATATATAAAAAAGTTTAATTGACTCAGTTCTGCTGGCAGGGAAACTTAGGAAACCTACAATCATGGTGGAAAGTGAAGGGGAAGCAAGGCATGTCTTACATGGCAGAAGAGACAGGGGGAGAGAGAGAGTGAGGGGGGAAGTGGCAACCTTTTAAACCATCAGATCTTGTGAGAACTCACTATCACAAGAACAGCATGGAGGAAACCATCCCCAGGATCCAATCACTTCCCCTCAGGTCCCTCCCTTGACACATGTGGATTACAATTCAAGATGAGATTTGGGTGGGGCACAGAGCCAAGCCATATGAGGCACTAATCCTATAGAGAGGGCTCTACCCTCATAAACTACCACTTCTGAAAGGCTCCATCTCCAATTCTACCACACTGGGGATAGGGCTTCAATATATAAATTTTGGTGGGAAACAAACATTGAGCCCATATAAAAATCTTTGAGATAAACAAAAAATGAAAACAAAATATACAGAAATATATGGGATGTAGAGAAAGCAGTGCTCAAATGAAAATTTATAGTGGGAAAAAAACACACATTAAACAAGAAGACAGATTTCAAATAATCTAACCATCCATTTTAATAAAGCAGAACAAAGAGAAAATTGAACACAATACAAAGAAATAATTTTGTTCTCAACCACAAACATGGTAAGTATGTGAGGCAATGCATATGTTAATAAACTCGACTAAAACATTACACAATATATCCCTATTTCAGATCATATGTTCCACAATATATAAAATTATGTCAATTAAAACATTTTTTAAAGACAGTTTGTTTAAAAAAATCAACAAAATTCAGAAATCTTCAACTAGACTGACCATAAAGAAGAGAGAAGAATCAAATTATTAACTTTAAAAATGAAAATGTGGGCATTATCATGGACCACATAGAAACTGATTATAGAATAATGCTATTAACAATTAGAAAACTTAGATGAAACAAACTCCTAGAAACATACAAACTACCAAAACTGATTTGAATAGAAATAGACAATATGAATATATTTATAATAGAATATTAAATGAGTAATAAAGAACCTCCCAACAAAGAAAAACTCAGGGGTGGATGCAATCACTGGTTAATGCTACCATACATTTAAAGAAGAATTAATACCAATCCTTTTCAGCAAATACAGAAAAAGATGCTCAACATTATTAGTCATTAAGCAAATGCAAATGAGATTCATAACTAGATACCACTTCATATCCATTAGGATGGGTATGAAAATTAATGATAATAACAATCATTAGCAAGGTTGTGGAGAAATTGGAACGCTCTTAGATTGCTGGTAGGAATATAAAATGTTGCAGCACTGTAGTAAACAATTGGGCATTTTCTCAAAATTTAAATCAGATGACCCAGGAATTTCACACCCACAAATACACCCAGGAGTATTAAAATAGTATGCTCACTTAAAAATTTATAGGCCAAAGTGTACAAACCTGGAGTTATGTATGATAAAAAGAAGTCTATAGAGCTAATGCACAGCATGAGTATGATAGTTAATAACGCTGTATTTTATACTGAAAATTAGTTAAGTGAGTAAATATTAGATGTTCTCACCCAAAGAAAAAGAAGGTAACTATGGAAGATAATAAAGAGGATAATTTTCTTGATTGTAGATATCATTTCACTACATATTGTATATAAAAACATCATGTTATACACCTTAAATATATAAAATAAAAAGAATTATCTTAAAATACCAATAATAACATTAAATGTTATTTCCCTAAGCATACCAATTAAAAGGTAGAAATCAACAGCTAGAAAAAAAGCATATGACCCAATTATATGTATTTCTGTATATAAAAAAACTCATTTCAGGTACAATGGTGTCCGTAGAATGACAATAAATGTTGGAAAAAATTGCCCATGCAAACAGAAGTAAGCAAGAGTGTCTATGTTAATGTGAGTTGAACTTTACTTCACAGAAAAGACAATTACCAAGATAAATAGGTCCATCCACCAAGGAGGTATAAGCAATCTTACAAGTGAATGCACTGAACAATAGACCTACAAAATATGTGAGAAAAAAAAATGAAAGAAGAAATAGAAAAATCCAGAATACTGATTGGAGGAGACTTCAACACCCCACTCAATAGTTGATATATGTAGAGAGAATATTAGAAAGGATGAAATAAACATCATCAACCAATAAGATCTAATCAACACTTAAGGAATATACAACAGCAGAATGTCCATAGTATCAATGCGTTCATGAAAAATGTCCAAAATGGAACACATCTAGATCATAACTGATGCCTCAACAAATGTCAGTGATTTGCAATAATATAGTTTGTATTTTCTAATCACAGTGAAATCAAACTAGGGAACAATAACAAAAAGAGAACAGCTAAAACTCCAAACACTTGGAAAATAAATAAGATATTTCTAAAGAATACACAGGCCAAAGAGGAAATTGCAAAAAATAAATAGCAAAACTTCATATAACTGAATGAAAATACAAGATATCAATGTATGTAAGACATAGCTATAAAATGTATATAAAGAACAAAATTTATATCACTAAAAACTTACATGAGAAAAGGTCTCAAAACAGTAACGTAATAACTTAGGAAACTAGAAAAAGAAGAGGAAAATAAACCCAAAGAAAGCATAAGAATGAAAACAATGGAAGCAGAAATCAATAAGATCAAAACTAGGAAAACAATAGAGAAAATCACTGAATCAAAAGTTTGATTCTTACGTCAAAATAAATAAAATTGGTAAATCTCTAGAAACATTGACAAATTAAGAAGAATAAAGACATAAATCAAATTGGGGAAGTGAAGAAGGGATATCATGACAGAATCCACATCCATTTCAATTGCTTGAAAATCAGAAATTCCTCAAAAGTAATCAAAATTAAAGAAATGATCTGAAGAGTCCTATTACCTGTAAAGAAATTGAATTTGTACTTAAAAACCTTGTAAGTAGAAATATATGGGCACATATGCATTCACTGAAGAATGCACACAAACATTTAATGATAAATTGATAAATTAAAACCAATTTTACAAAATCTTTTTCAGAAAAGAACGCTAAGAAATGCTCCCCAACTCACATGAGGCCTTACTACTACCCTAAATGTAAAACCAGTGAAAGACAGTCCAGAAAATGAAAAAAATTAAATAACTCCCAGAGACTTAAATCTAAAATCTTTAAGACAATATTAACAAATCAGATCTAACAATGTGAAAAAAGAATAATACACCATGAACAATTGGGCTTTCTTCCAGGTGTGCAAAACTGGTTTCACATTCAAAAGTGAATAAATAGAATTCACCATATCAACAGGCTATACAAGATTATGTCATTATAACCAATTGACACAGAAACATCCTTTTACAAAATTTAAAACCTTCTCAATATAAAAATCTTAGCAAACTAAGAATAAAGAACTTCCTCAAGTTGATAAGAGTATCTACAAATGCCCAGGACCAGACACATTCACAGCCAAATTCTACCAGAAGTACAAAGAAGAGCTGCTACCATATCTTCTGAAACTATCCCAAACAAGAGAAAAAGAAGAACTCCTCCCTAATTCATTGTATGAGGCCAGCATCATCCTGATAACAAAACCTGGCAGAGACATAACAAAAAAAGAAAATTTCAGGCCAATATCCCTGATGAACATCGATGCAAAAATCCTCAATAAAATACTAGCAAACCAAATCCAGCAGCGCATCAAAAAGTTTATCTACCACGATCAAGTAGGCTTTCACCCTGGGAAGCAAGGCTGGTTCAACATACACAAATCAATAAAAGTAATCCATCACATAAACAGAATCGATGACAAAACCACATGATTATTGATTATCTCAATAGATTCAGAAAAGGCCTTCGAAAATTCAACCACCTTTCATGTTAAAAAACTCTCAATAAACTAAGTATTGATGGAATCTATCTCAAAATAATAAGAGCTATTTATGACAAACCCACAGGCANCAGCGCATCAAAAGTTTATCTACCACGATCAAGTAGGCTTTCACCCTGGGAAGCAAGGCTGGTTCAACATACACAAATCAATAAAAGTAATCCATCACATAAACAGAATCGATGACAAAACCACATGATTATTGATTATCTCAATAGATTCAGAAAAGGCCTTCGAAAATTCAACCACCTTTCATGTTAAAAAACTCTCAATAAACTAAGTATTGATGGAATCTATCTCAAAATAATAAGAGCTATTTATGACAAACCCACAGGCAATATTATACTGAATGGTCAAAAGCTGGAAGCATTCCCTTTGAAAGCCGGCACAAGACAAGGATGCCCTCTGTCACCACTCCTATTCAACATAGTATTGGAGGTTCTGGCCAGGGCAATCAGGCAAGAGAAAGAAATAAAGGTATTAAAATAGGAAGAGAGGAAATCAAACTGTCTCTCTTTGCAGATGACAATCGTATATTTAGAAAATCCCATCCTCTCAGCCCCAAAACTCCTTAAGCTGATAAACAACTTCAGCAAAGTCTCAGGACACAGAATTGTGTGCAAAATCACAAGCATTCCTATACACCAAAATAGACAAATAGAGACCCAAATCATAAGTGAAATCCCATTCACAACTGCTACAAAGAGAATAAAATACCCAGGAATACAACTTACAAGAGATGTGAAGTACCTCTTCAAAGACAACTACAAACCACTGCTCAAGGAAATAAGAGAGGAAACATACAAATGGGAAAACATTCCATGCTCATGGATAGGAAGAATCAATATCGTGAAAATGGCCACAAAGCCCAAAGTAATGTATAGATTCAGTGATATCACAATTAAGCTCCCATTGACTTTCTTCACAGAATTAGAAAAAATTACTTTAAATTTCATATGGAACTAAAAAAGAGCCCACAGAGCCAGGACAATCCTAAGCAAAAAGAACAAAGCTGGAGGCATCATGCTACCTGACTTCAAACTATACTACAAAAGCCACAGTAACCAAAACAGCATGATTCTGTTACCAAAACAGATATATAGACCAATGGCTTCAGAAATAACATCACACATCTACAACCAGCTGACCTTTGACAGACCTGACAAAAACAAGCAATAGGGAAAGGATTCCCTATTTAATAAATGATGTTGGGAAAACTGGCTAGCCATATGCAGAAAACTGAAACTGGACCCCTCCTTACACCTTATACAAAATTAACTCAAGATGGATTAAAGACTTAAATGTAAGACCTAAAACCAGAAAAACCATAGAAGAAAACCTAGGAAATATCATTCAGGACATAGGCATGGGCAAAGACTTCATGACTAAAATGTCAAAAGCAATGTCAACAAAAGCCAAAATTGAAAAGGGGATCTAATCAAACTAAAGAACTTTCACACAGCAAAAAGAAACTATCATCAGATTAAACAGGCAACCTACAGAATGGGAGAAAACTTTTGTAATCTATCCATCTGACAAACGGCTAATATCCAGAATCTACAAGAAACTTAAACAAATTCACACACACACACACACACAAAATCAAAAAGTGGGTGAAGGATATGAACAGACACTTCTCAAAAGAAGACATATGTGTGGCCAACAAACATGGAAAAAAAAAAAAGCTCATCATCACTGATCATTAGAGAAATGCAAATCAAAACCACATTGAGATACCATCTCATGCCAGTTAGAATAGTGATTATTAAAAAGTCAGGAAACAACAGATGCTGGAGATGATGTGGAGAAATAGAACACTTTTACATTGTTGGTTGGACTGTAAATTAGTTCAACCATTGTAGAAGACAGTGTGGCCATTCCTCAAGGATATGGAACCAGAAATACCATTGACCCAGCAACTCCATTACTGGGTATATACCCAAAGGATTATAAATCATTCTACTATAAAGACACATACACATGTATGTTTACTGCAGCACTATTCACAATAGCAAAGACTTGGAACCAACCCAAATGCCCATTAATGATAGACTGGTTAAAGACAATATGACACATATACACCATGGAATACTATGCAGCCATAAAAAGGATGATTTCGTGTTCTTTGCAGGGACATGGATGAAGCTGGAAACCATCATTCTCAGCAAACTAACACAGGAACAGAAAACCAAACACTGCATGTTCTCACTCATAAGTGAGAGTTGAACAATGAGAACACATGGACACAGGGAGGTGAACATCACACACTGGATCCTGTCAGGGTGTGGGGGGCTAGAGGAGTGATAGCATTAGGAGAAATACCTAATGTAGATGACGGGTTGATAGGTGCAGTAAACCATCATGGGACATGTATACCTATGTACAAAACCTGCACGTTCTGCACATGTATCCCATAACTTAAAGTATAATAATAATAAAAAAAGGGTATCTACAAATGCCTATGGTAAACATCATACTTAATGATGAAGTATTGAATGCATTCTCTTAAATTGGGATGTGTATATTCGGGACATATGAATTTCTGGAAAATACAAAATCATGGAGACAACAAAAAGATAAATGGGTGCCAGTGGTTAGAGGAAGGGCAGGGGGATGAATAGATAGGTATTCATCTTAAGAATCATAGGATTCTTAAGGTAGTGAAACTACTCTGTATTTTATTATAGTGATGGATGCATGTTATTCCAAATATTTCCAAATCCATAGAACATACAACACCAAGAGTGAGCCTAAACTGTGTACTCTGGGCCAATAATGATGTGTCAATGTTGGCTCATCAGTTGTAACAAATGTACTATTCTGTTGGCAGATGCAGTCAATAGTTGATTGAATGTCATTTTGTGTCACATGGCCATATTTGATGAAGAATTTGTGTTTAGACATTGTTGGTGAGAAAGTAAATTAGTTAAACCTCTATGGTAAATGGTATGGAAGTTCTCAAAGAACTAAAGACCTTTTTAACCCAACAATCCTACTACTGAGTGTCTATACAAAGGAAAAGGAATCATTCAATACAAAAGACACCTGAACTTGTATGCTCATTGCAGCATTATTTACAAAAGCAAAGCCATGGAACTAATTTAAGTGTCTTTAAATGGTTGACTGTATAAAGAAAATATGGTATGTATACAACATGGAATGCTAGTCAGTCATAAAAAAGAATGGAATCATTTCTTTTGGAGCAACATGGATAGAGCCCGAGGCTATTTTCCTAAGTGAACTAAGAAAACCAAATACCACATGCTTTCACTTATAAGTGGAAGCTAAAACATGGGTACACAAAATGATAACAACAGAAATAATAGACACAGGGGACTCCAGAAGAGAGGAGGGCATGAGGGGTATGAGAATTGAATTGAAAATAATCAATTGTGTATAATGTTCACAATTTGGGTAATGGGTACACTGAAAGACTAATCCCCACCTATATCTATGTAACAAACCTGCATATCTACCCCAGAATCTAAAATTTTAAAAATAATTTTTATTTAAAATATATAAACAACACTCCACATTTATTTAAAACAAAAAATATTCTGTTAGAAAATGAGCAAAATAAATCAACATACTTCTTACTTTAGAAGATATACAGGTGGAAAAAAGTACACACAAATATGTGTGATATTTGCCATATGATTCAGCAATTGCACTGTTAGGCACTTATTCTAGATAAATGGAATCTTATGGTCACAAAAAAATATATATAAAAGTGTTCATAACAGATTTACTTGTAATAGGCATAAACTGAAAACTTTAATAAGTGAATGTTAAAAAAAAAAAAAACCTTTGGTATTCCCATGTCATGGAATACCATTTAGCATTAAAAGGCTATTGATATGCCCAACAGCATATATAGATCCAGGTTCAAAAACTATGTTGAATATAAAAAGCCAATCTTAAAATAATACACTATTAGTTTGCAGCATTCTTAAAATGACAAGATAGAGATGAAAATAGATTAATGGTTGCCAGGGGTTGGATGTGGTGGTGGGGGGT
>NW_016805390.1:540959-617582 GCF_001698545.2 Rhinopithecus bieti
GGCTATAAGAGAAAACAGGTGGGACAAAATGATTTTGAAACATACTCACATGATGATCACATAAATGTAACCATGATAAAATAGCTTAGTAGGAAACAGCCACATACATGCACACACAATCACACACAGTGCATGTAAAAGTAGTTGGCCTGAATAAAGTCAAATGATTTTCATGAATGTCAATGTCCTTGCTGTGACTTATAGCATATTTAAGATACTTCAATTTTGAGTAAATTAGATGAATGGTATAGGAAACACTCCATATTATTTCTTGTAACTGTGCATGAAATCACAATGATCTCAAAATTAAAAATGAAAAAGAAAAGTAATAGGAACAAAACAGCTAAGTGGTTCACTTTATTTAGGGATCATAAAAAATGTAGAATAACTTGAGTTTTATTCCAGTTCTAGTATTAGAAAATCTATTTTGAGTTATATACATGGACGCACATCTAATTTTTTTTCATTTCTACCACTGCAGACTTGATTGTTAAAAGCATTGTTCTGATTAAGTAATTTTATCTGAAGAGAAATGAATATTCTTTAATTTAATTTCATTTGCAGAAAATACTACAGGTGTTCTATTTAACTCATACTATTTCAAAACAATATCTGTATTAGTACCTGACATCCTGATTCCTTAGTATTCAAACTGGTATGCTTGAAAATTGAAGTTTCATTTAATTTTTAAAATTTACCAATTTGCACCTGCATGAAATATCTAAGACATCCTACTCAGTATGAGGTACTTACTCATCATTAAGTGGGCATATGGGCTGTCTCTTCTCCCTATTCCTTTACACTGATGCATGTTCTGCAACAGATTCTGAAATGCTATGTTAAATAATCATAAAATTTTTTTTAAACAAAATGCGTAAGTTTCTTGTATCTAAATTACATCTAAGGCCGTGACCTCCAGTATCTTTTTGATGTTTCTCTACACGCTCCTACTCAAGCTTGAAACTCTGAAGCACAGTTGTTATTACAGTATTTTTTCATTTTACTTTTTATTCTAAACATGTAAGATTGAGAAATATGTTTTGGTGCCAATGCTTTTGAAGCAATGAGGACTACAAAGGCTTCCTTATAACCAAAATCATGAGGCTGACCTTTATTAATCATGTAGCAGATGATAGTCACAGGATTGCTTTCTTTAGGGTAATTTATTAGTTTGAACACAAAAGTACCTGAATTCTACAACAATAAGTCAAATACATCTGAATTCAATGGCTTTGGTGTGAAAAAAGAACCCAGAGATTAATCTTCCCATGTAATTTAATTTACCATGCATTTCTTGTGTGCTTTCTGCATTCCAGACACTGTGCTAGGCACATAAATAGTAAAACAGTAAAAAGTCTGGTCCCTAATCTCCAGATATTTAGCAAATAGTTTCAATATTTGACCCATCCAAATTATGTGCTGAAATTTGATCCCCACTGGGCCTAACTGCAGGTGTTCAGGTCGTGGGGCAAATTCCTCATAATTAACTTGGTGCCATTCTTCTGGCAATAAGTGAGTTCTTGCTCTATTAGATTTTGGGAGACCTGGTTGTTAAATAAAGCCTGGCACACCTTCCTCCCCCCTCTCTCTCTCTCGCTTTCTCTGTCTCCATGTGCTCTCCACATGCTGGCTCCCCCTCTTCTGCCATGAGTGGAAGCAGCCGAGACTCTCACAAGATGCAATAGCCAGCAACGTTCTTCTACGGCCTGCAGAACTGTGAGCCTAAAAACCCCTTTTCTCTATAAATTACCCAGCCTCACATATTTCTTTATAACACCACAAACAGACTAAGTTAGCAACTAGCCAGGAAGAAAGCTCATTGCACCAGTATTTACAATAAAGTATGGTAAATAGTATGAAAAAGACCTCTTGCTTATGTTGATTATTCTTTAGTCTTATACCTATTCTGGATCTCAAATTCAGTTTTGTAAATATCACTGTGTAGAATCAGTTTGGCTGTTAAACTAAAGACAACCTGGCGATAATTCTCATGATCTTTTGTGAAATTCTGTTACAGAAAAAATTAAGTCAGTTTATTCTGAAAGGTTAATCAATAATCTCCATGTCACTCCTTAATAGAAATGTGGAACTTACACTCTCTTTTTCCTCATTGTGTTCCTTGGATTGGCTTTCTGGATAAATTATTTGGTTGGAAGATCTCTATGCTCCATTTTCTATTTTATATTCACATATTAATTTCTAGGAATAGATATTTTGGTATTTGTAAGGCAGGTATCAGAGATAAAAATGGGATAACNACCCCAAGTTTTATATTTTCCATTTCTCACGACAAGACTAAGGCTATATTACTTAGGTTAAAACACAATACAATGCAATACAATAAAATACATGGCCAGAATAAATTAAGAAAATGTATAGCATAAAAACATACTCTTTAAGTGACAAACCTGGGAATACAAACAGAGCTCTGTTTGATGTCAAAATCTTGATATGCCGAATGGTATTGACAGCTTTCTGGTTACATGAAATAAAGATGTGTGCTTTGAAATTTGAAATTTTTAAAATATAGCCAATCAGCCTTTCCTGGTGAATTTCTATAATCATTTACAACTGAATGTTTGCTTTGATACTTGAATGCAAATACTCATTCTAATTTTATAGCAGCTATTTCATGTTCCTCCTGGAAATAAAGGTAAGTACGGGATTGCAACTCAGGGGACAGTGACTTGTACAAGAAGAGAATTCATTTCATGTATTCAGAACACATAAAAGCAATTCAGTAAGATAAATGTTAATTGGTAGGAGTGTTTTCCTTGTTTTTTTTTTGGTTTAAGTGACTTTTTGACATTGTTTTAATCCTGGCATCTTCCAGGCAGGAGTTTGAGAGCAGTAGATAAGATGAGAACATTATTGCCTTGTAATTTTATAAATATACATTTTATTCACTTATTTTTTTCAGTGTGAAGGTCATGAGTCACTTTTACCAAGTTTTTCTAATAGTTTTATGCAGTTCTGGTCATTCAGACCTGAATGTTTACAAATTAGAAAAATTACCTGATAGCATATTCTGATATTTCTACCGAGCTTCCCTTATGAAACTTAATCATATTTTAGCTACTTCAGTGCTCTTTAAGTTCTTTATTCTGTCTCTTGTGACTGAACTACCACACCATCTTGAAAACTTTGATTCCCATGCCACGATTCATAGGATTCACTCGCTAACAAATATCTATTTATGTTTTACATATAATATGCTGGGTAGGGGTTCCACAGATAAATGTTTTCCCCTTGCTTCAATGCCAGCTTTTACAAGATGAAATAAAAGATTTTTTTTCCATACTGTGGTCTTCCTGGTTTTACATGTTTTAACTTTTGTGCTATAGCATCTTAGACATGGTGAATGTACAACTTAATAAATGAAACCTAGAAAACTGAAATTTTCTTCCCCAGGGTTAAAACCTCATTGGACTATAGAATTCACTATCTTATTTTAATGGCAATACCCTCTTTCCGTTTCTCCTTAATGCACTGGAAGGGCTATTTTAGAAAATCTGACTCTCTCAGGGCCTCCTAACCCCAACTGTCTGTGGTAACTGTCTTAGGCAGTCCCCAGACAACGGGATAGAATGCTTTATGTTGACAACCATTTCAGACTGCCTAAGCAATGAGAGGTATAGCTTCACATGGATTTTGGAAGTTAATGTGGTGTACTGAAAGGAAAATTTATCACCTATTTTACCAGGTGGCCATTGCTCCAGCAGGAATTAGAAGTGGCCTTTAGGGAAGCAGGAACTGATGAATTAGACTCATCTGAAATCACTTGTAGCCATAAAAAAATGTTGCTCTAATAATTAGGATGTTAGCCCCAGTGTTCTGGAGAAGTTCCAGTTCTATAATTACTTCTGCCTACCTACTTTCCTCCCTGCAGTTTTAATAAGATTACTTTCTTTGCCTTGAAAAGCAAATTTTAAAAGCTAATAAAGCCATACCCAGTTAAAGCAACACTATAATGACTTAATATATATTTACTGAAATTCAAATTTAAGAATAAAGGGATTATACATTTTCTTATCAAAATATTTAACTATATGCTTCAAATAGATCTTTGTTCATATGAAGACAATTAGAAACGGGTATATTCAATCACCTTAAAGTTCATGTGGGAATATGAAAATTTTAGAAATGTTCTATTTGCAATACAACTTTTGGAAAAATAATCACCAAACATAATATTCATTTTATTTTCTTTGGACCACAAGCTTTATTCTAAACACTATTAATATGGTTAACTATTAAAATTCATGATTCTGAGGTCTCTGGATTGACATATCATTCAGAATTGTTTACTGGTGTCTTTTAAAAATCTCCTTGATGTAAGCGACAAAATTCCAATAGTGAAAAGGTGAATTAGCAAATTTTAAAAGTTGTGCAATATTGTCAATTCATTTTATCAGAATTAAAAGAACTCCCAGGTTGCAAAGAGAGCTTTGACATTGCCCTTGCTACTCTCAGAGCAATTGAAAACTTTCCTTAATAGTTGAATCACAAGGATGGTTTTTTAAAAGGAGTTGTATGTAAAAGAACAGAAATGTAAATTTTTTTACATTTGACTTATCAATTTACACAATAAAAACCCATTGCAGTTTAGCTATTAAAATTGTTTATTATATATATATTGCAATAATATTATATTTTACAAGTTGAGGATCCTTAATCCAAAAATCCAAAATCTGAGATCCAAATTCCAAAACTTTTTGAGTACCAACATGATGATATGAGTGAAAAATTCCACGTAAGTACTTACACTAACTTGTTTTATGTACAATATTACTTAAAATGTTAAAAGTAACTTCAGCCTATGTGTATGAGGTATATATATAACAAAAATGAATTTCACATTTAGACTTGGGTCTCATCCCTAAGATACCTCATTAGGTATATGCAAATGTTAAAATGTGGAAAATCCCAAACCCAAAACATTTTTGGTTTCAAGCATTTTATGTAAGGTAATACTCAACCTATATTACCATGTTATTACTATGTAATTTTTTTAGTCTTCCATTACATCACATCAATGACCACATAGCAAGATTTACATCATAATAAAATTTTAGCAAAACAATATTTTCCTCAGGTTAACAAAAATGTGAACTTCTAGAAATGGAATTGTTCTGCTACCTTCTTATTTTTACTGTGCTTGCCGTTCTGAAAAACATATTTCTTACTACCAAACTTCTCAGTGATGTGACAAGTGGACCCTAGGAATCATACACTGGAGAATAATCTGAGAAGCACTGTAACAGGACTATCCAAAAGTCATTTGGAGGGGATTAGTAGAAAAGGGCATAGCTACAGAAGAGTGGCTCTGGATCTTGGACAGCATCTGTCAGTATTGGGTTCATGAGTAAGAATGTTTCGTGGCTGACATGAACATTACTTTTCTCTTACCAATGTTAGTAGCGTAGAGAGATAGTATTAAAGTGGTTGCTTACTTTTATGACATTTTTTTCTCATAGAATCCTTCAATCATTTTATAAATAAATAGGCTTTTATGAAGTTAATAAACTACAAATGAATTGAAGACGGATTCCAGAGCTAACAAGCCATTGGCCCATGAGCCTGATAACTCAAATCTCTAGAGCAAAGTAGTGTATTTTAATTAGTCTTTTCTCTGATGGATAGTTTGGTTTCATTCAAGGTTGGAAATGTTGTTCCTACTGCAGAGGACTCCATAGCAATATTTTCTTGCAGGTAGAACTTGACATAGGAAGTAAAGACATTTTAGTCTCTTCTTGATAAGGTTCTTTTTTCCTTTTGCTCAGTCATTCCTGAATAACTTCAATACTTCTATTCTCAACATACTGACTTTCTTATCTATTGATTGCAAATATCCAATAGACACTATAGACTTTAATATTTTGGGTGCTAATAAATACCTTAATATTTAAAGCTGGCATTTTCAGATATGGAAATGAACACCCTAGCTAACACGTTTGACCAAATTCAGAGTGAGATGGAGTCTGACAAAGGACATTGAACAAATCCTTCCAAATTTTAAGGTAAAATAAATTTCATAAAGTGATATGGGAGATGAAGAGATATCACATTATGGCAGAAGATAAAAACACATTATATTTCCATTGTAGGTTAATAGTGCAAATATAGGTATATTTTATTGCATAAAGCAAAATGTACTACTAGAAATAACTTGTGCGTTTATTTCTTCAGCAATATAGCCTGTTTTACTGAGTACAGTACGGTGAGTCAGATGAGTATAATGCAAAATATATTGGATTGGTTTCACCCAGTATAGCTTCTAACTTTGCCTACTGAAGATGGTAGTGTTTTAATTCTATGCAAATCTCTTGACTTCCCTGAGTCTTAGGAGGAAGTTGAACTTGATCACTCTTTTCGGCTCTGAGATAGAACTTTCTAGTAGACAAAATCCTCATTTTTTAAAAACATATCTACATTTTAGAAACAAGAGACCAATTTAATGCATTTATTATGTCAATTTAGTAGCTAAAGGAATTTCAAATACTTTATGCTTTTATGGGGCAATTATTTGAAATTATGCCCCTAATGTTTACAGTCTAGTTTTTACTTTGTGTGTACCTGTAATATTATAATAAAGATTATGCATAATATGCATCCACTAGTAGGTATTTACCCAGGATAAGTGGAAGCATATTAGGACTTGTACATAAACAATCCTAACAACTTTATTTGTAATAGCTGGATTCTGAATGCAACTCTAATGTTAATCAGTGGATGAATGTGTAAATAACCTGTAGTATATCTATAAAATCGAATACTACTCCACAATAAAAAGGAACTATTAATACATAACATGAATAAATTTAAAAATAAATATGCTGAGTGAAACAAGTTATGAGTATTATACAATTCCATTTATTAAAAATACTCCAATAGAAAATGCAAATTAATCCAGGGAACCTTTGCCGAAAGCTTCTCCGTGGTTTGCCTGGGGGTGGAGAAAGGGAATTGGCCATGTAGGGGAGGGAAGGAGGTATTACAAAAAAAATGTTGAAACTTTTGGGAATGTTAAGTGTGTTTATCACGATTGTGGCAGTGGTTTCTTGGGCATACATATATGTCAACACTTATACAATTGTATATTTTAGATGTGTGCAATTATATCTCAACAAAACTGTTTAGAATATGTGAAAATTATTCAAAACGGAATCCCTGCATGTAAGGTTCTTCTAATATTATTAGTAAAAAATACATATTAATGAAAAACTAGAAAAAATAATTATATGAAAACACACACATAAACATATGATAGAGGTACTAATGCAAAGTGAACGGAAAAAAAATGAGTCTTAAGGACAATGTAAATGTAGGACAAAATGGGAGAAGGAATGGGAAAGCAAGACAGAAGGAAGTAGAAAGAAACAAATGATTAGCATTATACTTTATTGTTAATTTGAAAGAAGCAATTTGATTAACCTCTTATTTGTTTTATTGTAATTTTGTTGGTGAATATTGTAGCTACAGCCCACACAAGGTCAAATAATATTGCTTATGGTCTCTAGAATTCAGGCAGTTTTAATTGCACATGGGAAAACAAATATGTTTACGCTTTGCAGAGTGTGTAGTGTTTCAATTGAGGTGAAGGGAACATCTGGGATGTTATAAAGCGAGAGGCATAACTACAAAAATTAATCAGCTGACATTTTTCATTATCATAAAGCTGAATGACTTTCAAAAGACCATAGTAGCTGTGCTCATTTGGACACTGACATTAAAATGTTTTAGGTGCTTTATGGCATCACTGACACTAATACACCTTATTAAAAGATAATACTGTAGTATTAAGAAGAATACCAAAGAAGAAAGTAAGAGTGGCCAGAGGCCAGTTTATTAACCTCTCTTTCCCTCTGTCAGTGAATATTTTATTCTAGTTGTGGCAACTAAATGTGAATAATAAAAAGATTTGCAGAGAATTTTTATATCATCATATCATATTTCCATATAAATTATTTTGAAGCTTTTGTCTCTGGATCCTGTCTCCCCCAGCCCTCTTTGCCTACTCAAAATCTATATATTTTTCTTAATCAGTTTACGCATTCTTCTTCTATGAACTGTTCCAAATATTCAGGCTGGCTTTAGTATTCCATCTGTTATATTTACATCATGTTTCTCACTTTGGTAGGCAGAATTTAGTCTACCTGGTTGATTATCTTATCTTTTCTGTTTCCTCTCTGGGCCAACTTAGACCAGTGACTATGAATCCACATGTACATGCACTGAAACTACTAACACTCACCGTGTGTGATGGAAAACTTGGGGTTCAATGCGTTTTTCTGAAATCTCACTAAAAGAAGAAGATAAAACAAATATATAGTACACCTAATAGTTAGAAAACTCAACAGTTACATTGGAGAGTTTATACAAATTAAAGAGCTGTGTTGTTCAAATCAACAACAAAACTAAATGCAGCCATTCAAATCAACAACCAAACCTATTACAGGAGCTACTGAAGAAATGTATATTGATTTAACAAGATAACCCAGGAAACTTGCAGAGTGTGCTTTATGGTATCCTAATGGGTAAGTAACTTAACCAATCCTCTGCTCTGCATATAACAAGAGCTTTATTTGTGCGTTGTTCCTAGGTTAAATAAAACTCATATGAACAACTTTCTAATCAGAAACGAATGATTTTTGTATGCCATACACAAAGCATATTAGAGCTAGAAAGAAAAGCAAGGTGGTATTTTTGGTAACTTTACCCCTCAAAATTTATATAGCTCACAGGCTGAAGCACATCATACCCACTTATCAAAACCAGGGATTTCCTATTAGCAGCTGCATTTTGTGCTAATAACACAAAACAATGATTTCTACAAGGAAACTCATCAGTTTGCTACACTGATCACTTATTAAAGCTTATTATTACCAATCACCCTATTATTTACACGAATGGACAATGAATAGCCTGAATGGACTATCAGATATATTAGTCAGATGAAGAGGGGAAAATAATGAGCCCCATTTAAAAATCAACTTTCAAGAAAATAGGGAAATATAAAATTTTAAAATATATGTCTAATTTATATTGTCAGAAATTCAAGCAGATTTTACACCTGTAATACAGGAACATGATACTTTAATAAAAATAATTGGAGATTAAGTAAGCATTTAAAGTATTATTTTAAAAAAGTTGATTCAATGAATAGCAGAAATCGTGTGGTTGAAAAGAAAATTTGTACTTGAAATACATGTTTACTTAAATATTTCAAGAAAACCAACTTAAACCAGTAAAGAGAACTTGTAAGTACTACAGTGATTCAGTAAAATGGCCTGTCCTAAATCATATCTATCTTAAATACTAACAATAATTAATAAGAATATATGTTATCAAATATTTTATTCACACAAACTAGTAACAATACAACACCCACACCCACACACACTTAGTGGCAAAAAAATGTGCAAAGTCTTTGTGGTAGAGAAAATAAAGGCCCTGTAAAGATGTTTACACACTCAACTCTGTAATCTGTGAATAATATGCTGTATGATAAAAAAAATTTACATGTGTGATTAAGTTAATTATCTTGAGATGGATCTGTGATTATAGATTATTTAGGTTGATTCAATGTAATTACATCATGAAGATTCTTATGAAAGAGAAGCAAGAGGGTCAAAGTCAGACAAAGGAGATGTGGCAATGGAAACAGTTTGGAGTGATGTATGTTGAAGACCGAGGAAGGGTCCACAAGCCAAGGACTGCAAATGGCCCCTGGAAGGTGGACAACACAGGAAAATGAATTCTCACTTGGAATTTCCAGAAAAAACACAGCCATTTTAACCCCCTCAGACTCCCAGAATTCAGACCTCTAGAACTGAAAAGTAACAAGTCTGTAAGGTTCTAAGCCACTTAACTTGTGGTAATTTATCACAACAGCAAGAGAAAACTAATATAGCTTGTAGAATTTTGATAAATCAAAACTCTAAAACTGTTAGGAAAAATATAAAGAAGTTTCCATACATATTGTAACGTATGAATTATTCCCCAATTAATCCATAAATTCTAAGCAACCAAATTAAAACTTTGTGATCTTTACTATTATAATCATTATTATAATCAGTATAGTTATTTATCTCCTACAATATGTGATAGGTGTTGATTTACATGCCAGACATAAAATCACAAGGAAAAATAGAAATAATGTTGCTTACATTGAGGTTATAGTTTTGTGAAGAAGATAAAAGTAAACTTCAAAAGATTATATATGCTTATATACATGCTGAGGTTTGTGTGTGTCTGTGTATTTCTCTAACAAAGGCAAGAAAGATGGAAGATGCAGGGTTCTATGAGAAAATACTATTGGGTAACTAATCTAAGCAGCAACATCAGGAAGTGATACTAGAACTAGGATCTACAGACTGAGTAGGAGCAGGCTGTATAGGAGGAAAGGAGTAGCAGCATGTGCAGAAGTGTTTTGTGAAAGGACTTATTGCACCTTGTTCATGGTTCATGGAAAGAAAGGTCAGCATATATTAAATCTTATTTTTTACATAGGCCAATTAAAGATTTTACGTTTGTCCAAATAACACAATTGCGGCGCAGGTGCACAAAGATATTTGTGTAGGAATGCTTACTGTAATGTTTTTATAATGTAATAGTAATATTTAAGTATCTATGAATAAATGTGTCAAAGATACACAAACACACACACATATATATACCTCTATATATATTCTAGTAAATTTAAAAATATACTGACATTTTTTAAAGTTCATAACTTTTAAAAGTTCATTATGGCATAGAAAAGGTCTATCAGTACCTGTATTATAGTTTTCATTCTTAAAATCTATTATGTGCATGTGTAAATTCATAAAAATGTATACTCATATTCCTGTTGCTCTAGGCTTTAGAGTGTGAAGAATATACACTAAGTATTTAAAAGTAGTTTCATTTGCAAAGTAAGATTAGGCAAAATGGGGAACATTTTGGTTTTCTTACTGTATTTATTACTTGAGTTGATTAGAACAATTTATAATTTTGTTTAAAATAGGAATAAAATACATGTTGAACTTAAATTTCAGTTGATGTTAACAAAAAATCATCAAATTATTGTGTTTAACCATACATTTAATAACTCATCAGCCACTACTTTTGTACCCATAATGTTAGTCATAAAAAGCAACTGAGTCTTGACCTTATTATTCTGTTTACTTTAAAATTCTGTAAAATAAGTATTCTAGATGTCAAAATTATGTGAAAATTAATCCGTTTCATCCTTGATTATTGCGTGTATCATTAAAATTCTCAAAAAGGCAGCCTCTTAAGTCAGTGCAAGAAACTGAAAACATAAATCTAATTAATCAGTTGCTCACGATTTTTCTACGTAGCAATATTATCCAAAGATATCTTGACTGACATAAAAATCTGTTTCACATTTTCTGTAAAATAATACAGAGGAATAATAATACAGGCAGACATCTACAAGGAGAACAAATATTTCCCTAACACTATAATCCCGATCCAATTATCCTTGTTTCCATCGGAAAAAAAGCAAATGATCTGAATAATTAAAAAATAGGCATAAACATTTTAATTTACAATTCTGGAATGTAGAAAGCAAAATTTAAATTTAACAAAAATAAATGTGTATAATTTTGATATGGCATTATTTATGTTGATAATTTGACAAACAACAATATCCTATACCTATAACTTGTTCTGATTCCTTGCCTCCATTACGGGCTTAAAATGGAGAGGGTTCAACCTTTGGAGGTGGAATTCTTTGGGAAATTTGAAGACATACAAAGTAGCCGGTGTTTAGCTGCAGTATTCCTAAACTTTTACCTTAGCAAATCAAAGTCATGTACAGTCTTTTTTCACACTTCTATTAGTACAACAGTTTTTGTGCTGTTCCATAAAAAATAGTACTGACATTCAACATACACAACACATGTAATTACGCTGAATGCAATTATTTAGCTTGTCTACTTTAATGCGATACATGACATCATTATGAATATACAGATTCCTATTCTGTTCTTAACCTTTTCAGAATCCAACTTATATTCACATTCTCTATGAACTCACATCCAGCAATTTTAGTTCGACTGAATATGCTCAGGCAGTTATATACTGAAATGACATACATTTACTTATTTAACGGCATGCTTCTGTATGTTAGCTCTCCTACAACTGAATTATCACCCTCTTGAAGGCAAACAACATGTTCTGCACTTGTTGAACTGACATTCCCTCTATATGGTGTATTTCATTAGTTAATTGCCAACTAGAGGATGGTATGGAGTGACTTATTCATGCAAGATTATGGAAAAGCTATGAATAAAGCTGTTATCTAGAATGGAGAAGTCAATGTTTAAATCTTAAAAAAATTTTAAGATTTTTAAACTTTGTTTTGTGTATTTTAGTACAGTTTATAACTGATTTTTGTACAGATAATGCTTCTAATGTAACATTAAACTAAAGACAACAGTTTCCCACTATCATAATCAGTCTATCGATACACACAGGGGCCCCTCAAAGTTTTGGTTTCATTTTGATGAAAGTCTCCAGCATTTAGAGTAGACTCATGTTTTGTTAGTAGCCCCTCCCTCTATTATTGCAGGATCTGAGATGCTGCTGTACTCTGGAATCTCTGGGAGATATCACAAATTATATATAGCAAAAAGAAAAGACTGTATATTAAGAAGTTGCAGGAAATGCTAGATTAATTTGTATTATTGATTGTAGGAGCTCGTATAACCTTTAATAGTTTAAAAAATATTGTTATTATCCAAATTCAGTTTTAGCATGCAGCGTTTCCCAGAATTAGTTGACCACACTCATACTTTTGTAACTTCTGATTTAAAATACTTTGTATCACAGTTTTTATGACATCTACTGTATAATAATTATTCCAGGAAACCAGATAAACCAAATTTCTAGGAAATTTTCATATTTGTTACCAGATAGTTCATGGAATTGTGAAGGGCTTCAAAGTAATCTTGTTGAGGAATTTTAACCACATTATTCTCCTTGGGGGAAAAATGATAAAACACTACAAATTGACAAGTGGTAGAGACAAAAAATAAACTTGCTATAATCCCTGCAATTTGTTACCAGTATATAACATGATCAAATTTGCAATACTTACTTCCTATATAAAATATGAGTATGTTAACTGCCTCTCTTGTTAAGCAGGTCGTTCTTTACAAATACACATCTTTATTATTTGCATGAACAAAAATATTTAAGCACGTTGAGCCATGAAATGAGTCAATTATTGATAGAATTGAGACATTGAGGTGGTTAACAATGTCATTTTAGTTCTATAAGCCACAACACACAAAAACAAAAATTTTTTGGATAGTATCTATATCTCTGAGATAGGAAGAATTCCAAAGGCTGATAATGAAATCTAAGGTTCTTCAGCTGCTTAAACAAGATGGTTGTAGGTATTTAAGTCTAACTCATGGTGTTAAAACTGTCATAAAATGCATAAGGCTTTGTCACTTTATGTTCTATGACATTACACAGATAACTAATAGTAATAGTTCTTTATAGAGCTGATATGAAGATATATATACATATACACACAGGTTTTACATATATATATATTATATATATATATATACACACACACACACACATACAGGTTATATATATATTTGAAACCGGTTCTCGCTGTGTCATCCAGGCCGGAGTGCAGTCGCACAATCATGGCTCACTGCAACCTCCAACTCCAGGGCTGAAGGTATTCTGCTACATCAGCCTCCTGAGTAGCTGGGACTACAGGCACATGCCACCGTGTCCAGCTAATGCTTGTTTTTTTTTTTTTTTTTTTTTTTTTTTGTAGAGAAGGGGTTTAGCCAGTGGTGCCCAGGCTGGTCTTAAAACTCCTGAGCTCCAGCAGAACTTTTGTCTCAGCCTCCCAAAGGGATGGGATTACAGGAGTGAGCCACTGTGCCCCTAGCCTATGAAGACATTAATAATATTGATGAAAAAGAGGTTAGAATAGTCAGTGACAGACTGTAAGTGCTATGAATCCTTATTAAATGAAAAAGTACCATTATAAAGTAATAATAGTATGTTGATATAAAATAATTGTCTACCTATCTTTTTATAAATATGTAAACTTCTAAAAGAGATAGCAAGAATTGAGATATTACCAAGCCCTCATAGATGAGAAAAATAGAGTTTATTGAATAACATTTATAATACGTTCTACTGGGAGCAAAGCACAAGGCAATGCTGTGAGAAGAGAGGTAAATTTCTTCAGGCAATGGCTCTACGGGACCTTGCCCCTATGTATGGTCATTAACTGTTGAGATTAGGATTCAGGAATGATACAGTTGCTAGTTAGATAATGTGCTGCTACCTTAAATCTAGAAGAAAGGCAGAAACATAAAAGGTATGTGATATTAGACTAGTCCTGAATCTTATGGCTTGTTATTTAACTATAAAACTACAGTAACCAGCCTTGTGATACAATAGAACTTTCAAATGATGCATAGGTGGAACCCCTTACAGGTATGAACTAGAAATTCAATCAGCAGTTCCATCATACATGTGTGTCCTGATACCTGGTAACAAGGTAAATGCATGAATACAGGCCCTGATGTTGCTTCTTATATCCTTTTAATTCCTTCTGTTTTGAAGAAAAGGAACGAAATTGCTGTTCAGGAATACATCAAAATATTTTAGTGGCCACTGCATTTATTTCTGCTCTTGTCTTTAGTATTTCACTTTCTCTAATTTGGGGTTTGTTTTCCTCTTGCTTTTTTATTGTGAAAAAATATATCATAATGTTGTTTATTTGACGTTTGACTACTTTTCTGACATAGGTGTTTATTGCCATAAACTTCCCTTTTAGTACTGCTTTTGCTATATCTTATACATTTTGGTATGGTGTTTTTCCATTTTATATGTTTCAAAATTTTTTTAACTCCTTCTTAACTTCTTCATTGACCTACTTGTCATTGAGGAGCATACTGTTTAATTTTATATGTTAGATACAAAATCAACATAAAATATTAGTAGCATTTCCATATGCAAACAATAAACAACCTGAAAAGAAACCAAGCAAGTAAGCAATTTAAAATAACTAGAAATACAATAAAATACTTAGAAATTAGCCAAATAAGTGAAAGATCTTGACAATAAAAAAGACAAAAAGTAGTAAGATAAATTGAAGGGGACACAGAATTGAAACATATTCCACATTCACTGATTGAAAGAATGTTGTTAAAATGTCCATCCTACCCAAATCAATTTACAGATTCAATGTTATCCCTATCAAAATACCAATGACATTCTTCACGGAAATTTAAAAATCAGTAAGAAAATTACAACGGCACAAAAACAACCCAGAATAACCGAAGCCATCCTGACCAAAAAGAAAAAAAAATACTGGAGGAATCATGTTACCTGACCTCAAATTACATTATAGAGCCATAGTAACCAAAACAGCATGAAACTAACTTATAAACAGACACATAGAACAACAGAACAGAGAACCCAGGATAAATCTACATATTTACAGTGAACTCATTTTTGACAAAGGTACCAATAACATACATTGGAAAAATGTCAATTTCTTTAATAAATGGTGCTGGGGAAATGACAATCCATGTGGATAAGAGTGAAACAACACCCCCCCCCATATCTCAACCATATACAGAAATCAAATTTTAAAAAGATTATAAACTTAAATCTAATATGACAAATTGTTAAACTGCTAGAATAAACCATTTGTAAAACACTCCAGGTCATTGATCTGGGCAAATATTTGAGTAATACCTCAAAAGCACAGGCAACCAAAGCAAAAATGGACAAATGGTGGTACATCAAACTATAAAGCTTCTGTATAGCTAAGAAAACAATTAAAGTTAAAAGACACACAGAATGGGAGAAAGTATTTGCAAACTAGCCATATGACAAGTGATTAATAACCAGTATATATAAGCTCAAACAACTTAATAGGAAAAAAAACCAACAAATAATCCAATTAAAAAACAGGCAAAGAATCTGAACAGACATTTATCAAAAAGACACACAAATGGCCAATGGTTATATGAAAAAGTGCTCAGTATCATTGATCATCAGAGAAATGCAAATGAAAACTACAATGACATCATCTCTCCCCAGTTAAAACAGCTTTTAATCAAAAGACAAGCGTAACATATTCTGACAAGGATGTAGACAAAGGGAAACTCATACACTGTTGGTAGGAATGTAACAATTAGTACAGCCTATATGCAAAAATGTATGGAGGTTCTTCAAGAAACTTAATATACAACTGCTATACAATCCTGCTGGGTATACACCAAAAAAAAGGGAATTTTGCATGTATAAGAGATACATGGACGTCCATGTTTATTGAAGCACTATTCATAATAATGTAGATACAGAATCAAACCTTTGTGTTCATCAAAAAATGAATGGATAAAGAACATGTGGTACATGCACCCAGTGGAATATTATTCAGCTATAAAAATAAAGAAATCCTGTCACTGGCAGTAACATGGATGAAACTGGAAGATATTATGTTAAGTGGAACAAGCCAGGCACAGGAAGACAAATATCACATTTTCCCACCAATATATGAGAGTTAAAAAGAAAAAGAATAAGAATTGAACACATGGAGATAGAGAGTAGAGTGAAAATTCCCAGAGTTTGGGCAGAATAGTGGGGAGTGGGGATAAAGGGGAAGTAGTTAATGGGTACAAAGGTATAGTTAGAAGGAATAAGATCTAGTGTTCATTAGAACAATAGCATGACTATAGTTAAAAACAACTTATTATGTATTTTAAAATAACTAAAATAGTAGAATTGATATGTTCCTAACATAAAGAAATAAACGATAAATGCTTAAGCTGATGGATACCCCAATTACCCTGATTTGAATGTGACACATTGTAGGCTATATCAATATAGCACATGTAGTTCATAAATATGTGCAAGTATTATTTATCCATAATAATTAAAAATAAAAACAATTTTAAAATGAAAAGATGCATTTAAGAGGGTAGTAAGAACATTTTAGCATTACTTGCATCATACCCCTGCCAACCCCATCCAGCACAGCATGGAGGGAGACATCATCCACTTGGGGAAAAGATAAAAATCGAAGTAAAGGACTTTGCTTTGAACTTCAACACTGAACCCATCTTAGTAAAACCTAGCATTAGACAGATCCCGCTGCCCCATCCTTCAGGCTAGCAGACACCTCTAGGCTAGACAACCTCTAGACCTTCCCTGTTACCAGGCATTGCTACACAGTCCTAGGCTTCAGTCTTGCTGATTTGACTTCTGGCCTGTATCACTGTTGAAATTCTCAGCCACAGGCAGCCTTTAGAGTCCCCAGGCTTATATTGTTGTCCAGTGCTGTGCTGGCTGCAGTGGGCCCTGGGCTTCCAGTTCCAACGTCCCAGTGCCATGTCAATTGTAGCTGCCCCCAGCTTCTGGTGCATTGCAGTTCTCTGCCTGCCACAGGTCTTTCCCAGACAAAGTCAGTCGTGAAAGCTGGAACAATTAGCAAACTCTTTAAATGCACACACAGTAATTTATGACCATAAGGAAAAAAAAACAATTAGGGAAACGTGTCATCATATAGGCAAAATAAAGTACCAGCGACTGATCCTAAAGAAATAATGATGTATAAATAGCCTAACGAAGAATTCAAAATAACTATCTTAAGGAAGCTTAGGAAATTTAAAGACAGTGCAGAGAAACAATTCCAAGAAATAAGGAAATCAATATATAACTAAAATAAATTAAACAGTGAGATTTTTTAAAAAGTCAAATAGAAATCTTGGAGTAGAAAAAATACAAATGACACAAAATGCAATATTAGCATCAATAGCAGAATTGATCAAACAGGAGAAAGAATTATGAACTCAAAGACAGGTTATTTGATTATACACAGTCGGGGGACGGTGGGGAAGAAATAACCAGAATGAAAAGAAAGAAAAAGTTTCATGAGATTTATGGAGCATTAAAAGAGCAAATTTTTAAGTTTTGACTGTTTAAGAAGAAAAAAATAAGGATGTGAAAAGCTTATTTGAAGAAACCGTGGCAGAAAACTTTCCAAACTTGGAGAAACATGTAAATATCCCGGTATATGCCCCAATCAAATTCAATCCAAATAAAACTACCCTGAGACATAATCAAGTTGTCAATGATCAAAGATCAAGATGAAGGGAGAATCCTGAAAACTGCAACAGTAAAGAAACAAATAATACATAAGGAAGTTCCAATATGACTAGCAGCAGACTTAGCAGAAATCTTACAAGCTAAGAGAGTGGGATGCTATATTAAAAGTGCTGAAGAAATAAGTGTTAACAAAAAATACTCTACTCAGCAAATCTCTTAAGAAATTGAAGTGAGATAAGTCTTTTCCAGACAAAAGCTGAAGGAGTTTTTTTTCCACCAGATCTGTCTTAAATGCTGAAGGGAGTTTCCAAGCTGAGAGTAAAGGATACTAATGAGTAACATAAAATCATCTGAAAGTATAAAACTCACTGATAAAAAGAACTATACAACCAAGTTCAAAAAGTCCTTTAATACTGTAAAGTTGGTGTGTCAGTCATTTATATCCTTATAAGTATGAAGGTTAAAAGATAAGCACATTTTAAAAAGCTATAATCATTTGTGAAGCTATATATAATATAAAAAATACAAACTGTGACAGCAAAAATTCAAAATGTGGAGTGGAGATTGGAGTAAAAGTGTAAAGGTTTTAAATATTTTCTCAGCTTAGAATAACCTATTATAATTACAATATGTTTTGTAAATCTCCTGGTAATCACAAAGCAAAAATCTATAGTAAATTAACAAAAAATTAAAAGCAGGGAATGAAAATATAACACAAAAGAAAAATCAAAAAGGAAGGCAGCAAGAGACAAACAAATTAGTGAAAGATGTGGAAAACAACTAGAAAACAATAAATAAAAGCCATAGTAAGACCAAACCTAGCAATACTTAACTTGAATGTAAATGTATGAAGTTATCCAATCAATATCCATAGAGTGGCTGAATCAATTATTTAAAAAAAAAATTTCAATTATAACTATGTCCTAATTATATTCTGTCTATAAAAGACTTAATTCACCAGTAAGGACACACAAAGACTTCAGATAA
Source organism: Rhinopithecus bieti (assembly GCF_001698545.2). NCBI lineage: Eukaryota > Metazoa > Chordata > Mammalia > Primates > Cercopithecidae > Rhinopithecus > Rhinopithecus bieti. The sequence goes on from NW_016805390.1 coordinate 560,055, forward strand.
AGAGATGGAAGAAAATATTCCATACAAATAGGAAATAAAAGAGAGGAGTGACTATACCAGGTAAAATAGACTGAGTAAAAAAGTACACAGAGACAAAGTAACTCATTGCATAGTGATAAACTAATTCAGAAAAAGCATGTAACAATTGTGTGTGTGTGTGTGTGTGTATACATATATATATGAACCCAATGTTACAGCACCTAAATACAAAAAGCAAATATTAATAGATCTGAAGGGAGAGAGAAACTGCAATATTCAATCATAGGGGACTTTAACCCCCCACGTTCAGCAATGGACACTTCAGCCACACAGAATATTAGTAAACGAATTGGACTTAAAACTTAAACCTAGATCAAATGAACCTAAGTGACATATGCAGAAAATTTCATATCACAACTGCACAATATGTATTTTTCTCAACTAAACATGGAACTTCTCCAGGATAGATTAGACATTAGGTCACAAAACAAGTCTTAACAAATTTAAGAAGATAAAGCCACATCAAATATATTTTCGGACCTGAGTTATATAAAACTGGAAATCAAGAACAGGAGGGACTTTGAAAAATGCACAAACTCATGGAAATTAAACAACATGGCACTGAAAAATCAATGGGTTAGTGAAAAAATGGGTTTGTGAGAAAGTCAAAAGGATATTTTAAAAAGTATCTTGATACGATACAAATAAAAATGGAAATACAACATACCAAAACAGATCAGATACAGCAAAAGTAGTTCTAATAAAGAAATTTATAGCAATAAATGCCTCCATAAAGAAAAAAATATTTCAAATGAACAGCTTAATATTTCCCCTCAAAGACCTAAGAAAACAAGAACAAGCTCCAAGTTAGAAGGAAATAATAAAGATCAGACAAGAAATACATGAAATATACACTATAAAAAAAATAGAAAAGACCAGCAAAACTAAAAGTTGCTTTTTTGAAAACTAACAAAATTAACAAACCTTTAGCTAAACGAACTAAAAAAAAATAGAGAAGACAAATTAAATCAGAAATAAAACTTTGCAATGGATGCAACAGAAATACAAAAGATAATAATAGACTTATAAAAAATTACATACCAACAAATTGGGCAATCTAGAAAAAAATGTATAAATTTCTTGAAACCTATAACCAACTAAGATGGAATTAAAAAGAAACAGACATTTTAACAGACCAATAATTGTTGCGGGAAATCAGGAACCCCGAACAGAGGGACTGACTGGAGCTGCGGCACAAGAACATAAATTGTGAAGATTTCATGAATACTTATCAGTTCCCAAATAATACTTTTATAATTTCTTATGCCTGTCTTTAATCTCTTAATCCTGTTATCTTCATAAGCTGAGGATGTACATCACCTCAGGACCATGGTGATAATTGTGTTAACTGCACAAATTGATTGTAAAACATATGTTTGAACAATATGAAATCAGTGCACCTTGAAAAAGAACAGAATAACAGCAATTTTTAGTGAACAAGGGAAGACAACCATAAAGTCTGACTCCTTGCAGGGTCAGGCAAAAAGAGTCATATTTTTCTTCTTGCAGAGAGCCTATTAATGGACGTGGAAGTAGGGAAGATATCGCTAAATTATTTTCCTAGCAGGGAATATTAATACTCTGGGGAAGGAATGTTTTCCTGCCGGGAGGTCTATAAATGGATGCTCTGGGAATGTCCGTCTTGGCCTGTTGAGACAAGGACTGAGATACACCTTGGTCTCCTGCAGAACCCTCAGGCTTACTAGGGTGGGGAAAAACTCCACCCTGGTAAATTTGTGGTCAGACCAGTTCTCTTCTCTTGAAGCCTGTTTTCTGTTAAGATGTTTATCAAGACAATACGTGCACTGCTGAACATAAACCCTTACAAGTGGTTCTGGTTTTTACCCTTTGCCCTGTGATCTTTGTTGGATTATTATCAGTGGTTCTACATTTTCCCTTTGTCCTATTCCCTCAGAAGCGTGTGATCTTTGTTAGACCTTATTAGTAGTTCTGCTTTTTGCCCTTTGAAGCATGTGATCTTTGTACCTACTCCCTGTTCTTACACCTCCTCCCCTTTTGAAACTGTTAATAAAAACTTACTGGTCTGAGACTCAGGTAGACATCATGGTCCTACTGATATGTGATGTCACCCCCGGCGACCCAGCTGTTAAATTCCTCTTTGTACTGTCTTTATTTCTCAGCCAGCCAACACTTAGAGAAAATAGAAAGAACCTACATTGAAATATTGGGGGTGGGTTCCCCCAGTAAATAATGAATAAGGAAATTGAACCAGTAATAAAAAGTCTCTGATCAAAGTAAAGCCCTGTACTTGATGGCATCACTACTGAGTTGTAGCAAACATTTAAAGAACTAATACCAATTATTTTCAAACTCTTCCAAAATTTTGAAGTGAAGGAAATATTTCCAAATGCCATTTATAAATAGACCAGTATGACCTTAATTTCAGAGCTAGAAAAGACACTACAAAAACAAACCAACAAAAAACTATAGCCAATCTCCCTGAGGAATACAGATCGAAAAATCTTCAGTAAAATACTATCAAACTGTATTAAACAACACATTAAAAAGATAATTCACCATGATCAAGTGAGATTCATTCCAGGGATCCAAGGGTGGTTCAATATATATAAATCAATAAAAGTGATATATCACATTAAGAGAATGAAGGACATAATTCATGTGATTATTACAATAGATGCAGAAAAATCATTTGCCAAAATCCAGCATCCCTTCATAATGAAAAAAAACTCTCAAAAAATTAGACAGAGAAGGAATGTTGCTCAACATAATAAAGGCTGCATAAAACAAACCCACAGCTAACATCAAACTCAATCAATAAAAGTTGAAAGCCTTTCATCTAAGCTCTGTATCAAGACAAACATGCCCAATCTCATCACTTCTAGTCAGTATAGTACTGGAGGGCCTAGCTAAACTGGAATTAAAGAAGTTAAATTGGAATTGTTGGCTTATGACATGATCTTATGTATAGAAAACCCCGAAGATTTCACCAATTTTTAGAAATAATGAACAAATTCAATAACATTGAAAGATACAAAATCAACATGGAAAAAATCAGTAGCATTTTCACTAACAGTGGACTACCTGAGAAAGAAATCATAAAACAATTCCACTTAAAATAGCTATAAGAAAATAAAACATTTAGGAATAAATTAACCATGGAGGTGAAAAAGCTTTACACTGAAAGGTACAAATCATTGATGAAAGAAATTCAAGACGACCACATATGGAAAAAAAAAAACCTCATATTCATGGATTGGAAGAATATTGTGAAAATATCCATATTACCCAAAGTAATTTACAGATTCAATGCCATCCCTTTCAAAATACAAATGACATTCTTCACAGAAATGTAAAAAAATACCCTAAAATTGGCTTGCAACAGAAAAGACCCCCCAAAATAGTCAAAACATTATTCAGAAAAAAAAAAAAAAAAAAAAAAAACAACCTGGAGGCATCACACTACCTGACTTCAAAATACTTATATTACAAAACTATAGTAACCCAAACAGCATGGCACAGGCATAAAAACAGACACATAGGCCAATGGAACAGAATAGAGACAAAAGAAAAAAAATGCACTTAATTTCGATTGATTTCTCAACAAAAGTGAGGTGATATTAACACATAATGGGAAAAGGAAATCTCTTTAATAAATGATGTTGGGAAAACTGAGTATGTGCAAAAGAATAAAATTAGACTTTTATTTGACACCATGTACCAAAATCAATTTTAAATGAGTTAAGGACTTAAACCTAAGACTCAAAACTATGAAACTGCTGTAAGAAAGCACAGAGAGAAAGCTCTATGACATTAGCCTGGCAATAGTATCTTTTTTATATGACCCCAAAAGCACAGGCAACAAGAGCAAAAATAGCCAAATGGTATATGTCAAGCTGAAGAGCTTCTGCAGAGCAAAAGAAATGATTGACAGACTGGAGACAACCTACGGGATGAGAGAAAATGTTTCCAAATGACACATCTGATAAGAGATAGTCAAAATATTTAAGAAAATCAAACAACTCAAAGCAAAAAAATAAAGAACTCGAGTATACATTTCTCAAAAGACATAGAAATAGCCAAAAAGTATATGAAAAAAATGTTTAACATCACTAATCATCAAGGAAATGCAAATTAAAATCACTAGGAATCATCACTTCCCACCTGTTGGAATGATTATTATCAAAAATACAAAGATAAGTGTTGACAAGGATGTAGAGAAAAGGGAACTCTTAACACACTGTTAAGAATGAAAATTAGTACAGCCATTATGAAAAACAGTGTGAATCTTCCTCAAAAAAACTAAAAATAGAACCACCATATGATTTAGCAATTCCACTACTGGGTATGTATCCAAAGAAAATGAATTCAGTTGTCAAAGAGATATCTGCACTCCCATGTTTTTGCTGTCTTATTTATAACAGGCAAGATGTAGAATCAATCCATGTCCATAAATGGCTGAATGAATAAAGAAAATATAGTTCATATACACCATAAAATACTATTTAGCCTTTAAAAAGGAAGGAAATCCTGTCATTTACAAGATGGATATATCTGGAGAACATTATGTTAAGTTAAATAAGCCAGGCAAAAAAGGATGAATACTACATGATCTCACTGATATGTGAAATCTACAGAAGCTGATCTCATAGAAGTAAAGTAGAATTATGGGTTTTGGGTGGTGATGTATTTGGAGCAGTGGCACAGGGAAGATATTGATCAAAAGATACCAAATTTCTGTTAGGAAGAACATCTATACAATGTAGTGATATTGTAATCTTCAAAAATTCACTGAGAGAGTATGTAAACTATTCTTACCACAAAAATGATAGCTATATGAGGTAATGCACATGCTAGTTGGCTAGATTTAATCATTCCACAGTGCATATATACTTCGAAACAATATGTTGTATGTGATAAATACATTCAATTTTATCTTTCAATTGAAAAAATTTATATTCTAATTTAGTTACAAACAAAATATATTTATCTTCCTGAAAATGAAACTAAATTTGAATTCCAACAGTGTGGAAAGAGTATATTGAGTATATTGTATATGTCAGTTTTCCTAAGAGTTTATCATTCCTTAAAACAATTTTACTCTACAAGTTAAAATTAATCTAAATACTATATTTCTATTCTTATAATATATATATGATATACTAAGTAGTGAGGACAGCAACCATAGGGGGAATAGAGATATGGGAAAGACAGATGACTCTTAATGACCTGTTCATGACCAAGAGAAAAAGGCCAAAATTAACAAATCCTGAACAAAAGTGCTAAAGATCTTACATCATTATGGTTTTCAACACATATAAACAGCCCTGTAAAGTGGATAATATTATGTAAATTTTGCAAATAAAGAAAACAGCGTTCACTGTATTTAAGATCTTTTGCCATGCATCACAAAAGCAACAAGTTGGTGAAGCTTAAATTTTAATCCACCCATGTCATACTGCACAGGATAATGAAAGAGGGAGATTCTCAATTCTAGTTCTCATTTGCATGTAACTTAAAATTGTAAAGAATTGGCCTCCCCCTTACATCCCCATTTTATGGATTAACCAGAAGTTGAGTTATTGTAATAAACAGGCGTCTCTGTCCAAGGGAAATTGCATTCTTTAGCTCCATCCAAATTATTCCAAGTCTATTGTCACTCAAATGAGACAGGACTGATTTGGAGGTATTTGTAAACAGAAGGGTTAAAATGGAGCTGGAAAAAGGTATATATAAACAAATAAACAAATGCTTGCTTTTAAAACAATTGTGAGTGACAGCAAATATGAGAGATTTGAGCAAAGATTATGACCAGAGAATCAGAGAACACATATATTGCAAGAGTACATGTAGACAAGATCAGAGCTGAGTAGCAGATGGTATGATGAACTTTCCAGATCCCTACTGAAGAGGGAAAATCTTATTTCTCCGGTTGATGTTGAGTGCTACCGCCTGATGGCTCTCTGCTGCCAGCCCTTTCTGGAAGTTGCCCTTTGTTCGAGAAGTCGCCTTACTTTTCACCAGGCAGCCTGTTTTCAGCGACTCATAGCTTTCATAGCATAAAGGTCCGGTTCTTTTACTGCAACACATGATAATAGAAAGATATCTCTTGGCTTCAGAAACATTTCTGTAATATACAGTCAGCTGCAGCTTCTGTTAAGACTAGTCTTGTTCTCTGCCCAATCCTGCTGCTTCTTTTCTTCCTCTTCTATAAAAAAAAAAAAAAAAAAGATAACTATAGAAATAATCTTCTATAGTAATTACTGGCACATTAATTTTAGCCCAATAAGACCTATAGGACCATCAGACAATATAGCTCAAGAACATACTCTAACGAATTTCCAAAAATTTATTCTTTATCTCACATTCTGTTTCCCAAGAAACCCAACCTTTAAAAGGATTTACAATAATGATTCTATATCTGTTGTAAGCTACAGGAGATCCATAGGGATTGAGCAAGGGTAATTGGTCAAATGGCTAGACAAATGGTCACAATTGGTCATTGAAAAGATATTAAAAATGTAGATCTGGGGCAACAAAAACTTAAGAAAAAAAGACATGCCCTTAATAGTGATCAAGTCTGTTCAGAGGAGATTATTTGTGACAGGAAGAAAAATGGTTCCCAAAGATGTCAATAGCCTAATCCCCAGAAACTGTGTGCATGTTGCTTTACATGACAAAAGGGACTTTGCAGATGTGATTAAGGTTAAGGACAGTGAGATGGGAAGATTTTCCTGGATTATCAAGGTGGACCCAACGTAATCACACAGCTCTTTAAAAGCAGAGAGCCTTTCCAAGCAATGGTTAGAGTGGGAGATGTGACTAAGGAAAAATGGCCAGGGGGATGCAATATTGCTGAATTTAAGATAAAGGGAAGGGAACAAGGACTGTCTATGGTGGGCCATTAAGAACTTGGAAATGCAAGGAAACAGATTCTTTCCTACAGAATCTCAGAAAGAAACACAATTGTGCTGGCACATTAATTACAGCCCAATGGGACCTATAGAACTATAAGATAATAAACTTGCACTGTTTTAAACCACTAATTTTATAGAAATTTTTTACAGTGGTAACAGAAATATAGTACAGTGTCTTTAAACTATTACCCATTATAGCATTTGAGATACCAGTGAGAGGAAGTAAAGGCTTAAATTGGCGACTGAAAATGTGGTGATGGACAAGGGATAGGAGGCAATACGGGTTCTTCTCTGGGACATGTTCTCTACACTGCACTTTAAACAAAAAAATCCAGATTTATGCAAATGCTAATTAATTTTATGTGTAGAAAATCCTAACTCAAAGCTTTAGATATATGTTACAAATGTTCTATTTCATAAGAGAACTAAAATTATACCAAATAAGTTGGGAATACTTCTTTATAGGGACAAATAATTTATATTCACTTTATTACTTCATATTTTTCTTTATATATGAAACATAAGTGGGTCTAGCTAGTCCTTTTCAGTAGTAACAGGTACTTCATTGACCGTAATTATAAAGCTTTTCTTCTTGAGTGTTTTTCTTTTCACTGAATTGAAAAGAAGTTGCTTATTTTATCTCATCTGATTTGACTGCAATACTTATATTGTAAAAATGCTGACAGATCCATCTCCACAAAGGAATGCTATACCTTTTATTCTTTTTGTGAAAGTGCTATGGAGAATGGGATTTCACTGTTGCAGGATTGTTTTGCTATAACTGAACAGACAGAATTAACAATTTCGGAGCAGTTATAACATTTATACATAAATCCAGGTTGTTGGAAATATTTCAGACATTAAGACAATTTTAATGCATCATGTAAATAAAAATGAATAATCAGTGTGCTTATATCTAAGGAAAAGTAAATGAAAATCTTGTAACACTAAACATGTGTTGTTTGAAGACGAATTATCCAATCTTCAAGGTAAAGTGAAATGTCTTTTCATTCCTTTCATAATTTTTGATGCCCCATGGGCCATAATCAATTATAGTTCTTTTGTTCCTGGGATATTTAATTTTTGACCTTTTTTTGTTTTCTTTTCCAATCTCAAGTCATATGATAATTCAGTAATTTTTTTCAAATGTGGATAATATGTAGGGATTCACTTTACTGAACACATACACACAGTTTTTGATGCTAGTTTGACTAGATATAGAACAAAATAATTCTCAGTATTTTAAAGGATATTTCACATTATCTTCTATCTTTAGGTATTGCTGACTGGAATTCATAGTAAAAATTTGTACTTATTTGTAAGCAATTTCATCTTCCTTGAAATATTATTACCAGTGGAGTTCTAACTTGTCTAGAATATTGTTTGTTATTTATTCTGCTTATAAATTTTAAGATATTTCAGGTCAGGAAAATACACTTCTATCACATTGTTGATAATTGTCTTATTCTCTCTTTTTAGAACTCTTAAGTAGAATAATTCTCCATATCTTAATATTTTCCATAATTTTATTTTGTTTTGGACTCTACGGATTATTTTCTCCCAGTAAATTTGTGATTGTTAATTAGGTATATAGCTCCATTGATTCTATTTTTTTAGTCAATTCTTATGATATTTTTAGCTCAATATTTCCCATGCTTCTTTACTTCTTGTTTTATAGACTTAGTAACTATATCTTCCTGAGGAAACTGACTAAACTTTTTAAAGCTTTTATATTATGCCTGTAAGTCAGTTTTGCTGTTTGCACACCTTGTACTTTCTTCACTGAATAGTTTATTTTCTCCCCTAGATTGTCAAGTGGTCAGAGTTGTTTGTTCACAGTTTTAATAGAGATCGCTGCTCTGTTTTCTCTGAGGTGTGTGGGTCTGACTTCCCAATATTTCCTTCTCCTGAATGAGAATAAAAAGTGGGTTTTGTGTGAATCTGCAGAACATGCCAACTAGTAGGTTCTGCTTAAGTGTGTTATGTTGCAGACAAGCTGGGCACTGAACTACTTTCAGAATAAGTAGGTGGGTGGTACTTCAGTAAATTTCTTTTATGAACATATCTTTATTATTATTATTATTTGGAAGGTCTAGCTGTGCTCTCTTTCTTCAGGTCTTAATTCCTGAACGAGAGACCTTCTTGTGGGTAGAGTCAATGCTTTTAGAAAGAAAATGTTTATGCCATATTAACATAGATCTAGCTTTTAAGAATTTTTATAATTTTTTTACTCAGTACTTACTGTATAATGAGAATTCTTTTTCCTCTTGTGAAGTTTGCTCCTGCTTGTGTTGTATATTGTTTTGGGGGATGATGCTTTTGGTTCCCTTTTGATCTAATCTCATTTGTATCACATATTCTGGAAATTCTTTAATTTTCTGGCTCACTAGTGATGCCTTTTCATATCATGAAAATATATTTTATAATAGGAGAGGAGGTTCAGTATGCCATCCTATAATCTACACAGTAAATCTATAAGAAAACGTTTTTAAACTGCCTTTTTTTGGTCAAGAATTTGAAGAAACGTGCTCTCTGACATATTTTTGAAGTGATTGAGCAGTAATTTGACTTCGGTTTCTCTGCTACCATGTCAAGATCCTTCATTTCTAACTAGGGATAGTCTTTTTTTTTTTTTTTTTTTTTTTTTTTTTGAGACAGAGTCTCGCTCTGCTGCCCAGGCTGGAGTGCAGTGGCCGGATCTCAGCTCACTGCAAGCTCTGCCTCCCGGGTTCATGCCATTCTCCTGCCTCAGCCTCCCGAGTAGCTGGGACCACAGGCGCCCGCCACCTCTCCCGGCTAGTTTTTTGTATTTTAGTAGAGACGGGGTTTCACCATGTTAGCCAGGATGGTCTCCATCTCCTGACCTCGTGATCCGCCCGTCTCGGCCTCCCAAAGTGCTGGAATTACAGGCTTGAGCCACCGTGCCCGGCCTACTAGGGATCGTCTTAATATTCAATTCTATTTAATTCTATTGAGTTCAACAAAACATATTCTAAATGACAATACTGTACAAGCTCTGCAAATACAGAGATGGCCACATAATATGCAAATAATAAAAGCAAACCTACTCATATAGATTATAAGGCTTAATCATTTTCTCAACCTATTTAATATCTGTCAATTTCTGACAAGGACATAAGTGCAATAAAAAGTAGCATTAATAAGTAAAATACATTAAAATATAGTTAGGGAAATTAACGGACTTAACTCTATACTTTATATTTTGACTATACTGTTTAAGTAAATAATGTTTTGAAAGCTCCATGAAATGTGGTATCTTAAAGATCACTTGTCTGCCAGTCTTCAGTTTTAGAGAAAATAAAATATAAGTTAAGACTTCCTCTATGACCTCTATGACATATATTTAAAAGGCATAGCCAAGTGTACTCTGTAATTGACTTCTCCTAAGCTCCTTTTCTTAATGGAGTGGGAGGATGGGAAGACTTTTACTCACTTCATTCTCCCAATTTCTTTTAGGGAATTTTTTCCTTTGGTTTTATGGGAACACAGTACCTCAGTATTAGTATAATTATTTTGAAAAAAACAACAGTTTGGGGGGGGGGGTAGACAATAATTAAACAAATAGAACCTTTGTTTTATGGAATAAATTTTTCTTACATCCATGAAGTCTGTTTCATTAAAAGCCCAAATACAGGGATACCTAATATCAGTGAAGCTTTTTTGGTTGCTGACATCTATCCTACTGAAAATAAGACTGCTGTTGTTTTCCTCCATTATCAGTATTTAAGGAGGAAGCAGATTCATATGGTTCATGGTCTTATGAACCATTCATATGGTTCAAAGTCGTATTTTTAACTCTATTTTCCAATCTAGCTTCAAATTAAATAAAGTGGCTGAGAAAAGTAAGACTGTTATTGGCTGAAGGTAAGTACCACTTTTTCACGGAATCCAGTGATGATTAAGAAAATAACAATATAAAGAGATACATTTACATTCCCTATAGACACCAAAGACCTGAGGAAGGAAAAAATATGCTTTCTTCAATGTAGGCACATTTTACCTATTGCAGATTCAAAATGCACTCCAGCGGAACACCGATATGCAAGTGCCACAGAAATAATTGTTGCAGACAAGATTCATTAATGTATGTGAAAAGTAGTGGGAGAAAGCTTGAGAACAGGTTATTAATATAATCTGAAAGTATCTATCCAAAAATATTAATTACAAATGGAAAGATAGTAACCTAGCAAACACCATTCTAATTGATAATCAAATTTAACATTGTCCTAATATGACATATTGATATTATGGATATTTTGATATGATACATTGAAAATGACATATTGTCATTTCTGTTGTATATGCCAAATATTTATAAGCTCAGTTCAATAATGAAACATAAAACAGACTCATATTGAAGGACATTTTATGAAATAAGTAGTACCATTCATAGGTGTCAAAATAATAAAAATGATACAGAAAAACCCATTAAAAAGTGGTCAAAAGACATGAAAAGACACTTTTCAAAAGAAGAGTGCATGCAGCCAACAATCAGATGAAAAAAAGTTCAATATCACTGATCATTAGAAAAATGCAAATCAAAACCACAATGAGATAGCCATTCTAACTGCTGTGATACTAAAAAGTCAAAAAGTAATAGATGCTGGCAAGTTGCGGAGAAAAAGGAATGCTTATACACTGTTGGTGGGAATGTAAATTAGTTCAGCCATTGGTGAAGAAAGTATGACTATTCCTCAAAGACCTAAAGACTGAAATACCATTTGACCCAGCAATCCCAACGACTGAATATATACCCAAAGGAATATAAGTCATTCCATTATGAAGACACATGCCTATGTATGTTCACTGCAGCACTATTCCCAATAGCAAAGACATGGAATCAGCTTAAATGCCCATCAATGTTAGACTGGATACAGAAAATGTGGTACACATACACCATGGAATGCTAAGCAGCCATAAAAAGAATGAGATCGGGACCGGGCACAGTGGCTCACACTTGTAATCCCAGCACTTTGGGAGGCCGAGGCGGGCAGATCACGAGGTCAGGAGATCAAGACCATCCTGGCTAACACAGTAAAATCCCGTCTCTACTAAAAAATTAGCCGGGTGTGGTGGTGAGTGCCTGTAGTCCCAGCTACTCCGGAGGCTGAGGCAGGAGAATGACGTGAACCCGGGAGGCGGAGCTTGTAGTGAGCCGAGATCGCACCACTGCACTCCAGCCTGGGCGACAGAGCGAGATTCCATCTCAGTAAATAAGAACGAGATCATGTTCTTTGCAGGTACATGGATGGAGCGGGAGGCCATTATTCTTAGCGAAGTAATGCAGGAACAGAAAACCAAATACTGCATGTTTTTACTTACAAGTGGAAGCCAAACAATGAGAACACATGGACGCATACAGGGGAACAACACACACTGGGGCCTATGGGACGTTGGAGGGTGGGAGAAGGGAGGGGATCAGGAAAAATAACAAATGGGTACTAGGCTTAATACCCGGGTGATGAAATAATTTGGACAACAAACCCCTATGACACAGGTTTATGTAACAAACCTGCACATGTGCCCCTGAACTTAAATGAATAAATACATAAAGACAGACTAAGAAATTGTTGCTAGCTGGGTTCAGTGCCTTATGCTGGTAATTCCAGTACTTTGGGAAGATGAGGGGGTTGAGTCACTTGAAAGCTCAAGAATTCAAAACTAGCTTGGGCAACATGAAGAAACCCTGTGTCTACAATTAAAAAAAATAGCTGGGCATGATGGTGTGTGCCTATAGTCCCAGCTACTTGGGAGGCTGAGGTGGGAGGATCAGTTGAGCACAGGAAGCAGAGGTTGCAGTTAGCTGAGTTCAGGCCACTGCACTCCATCCCTCCAAGTCGAAGGGAGGGAGGGAGGAAGGAAGGGAGGAAGGAAGGGAGGAAGGAAGGGAGGAAGGAAGGGAGGAAGGAAGGGAGGAAGGAAGGGAGGAAGGAAGGGAGGAAGGAAGGGAGGAAGGAAGGGAGGAAGGGAGATTGGAGATTGGAAGAGACTAAAAAGACTAAAGAAAAATTTCAGAAGGCAAAAAAATGCAACATTGAATCCTGAATTGGATCTTAAACCAGAAAGATGGCATTGGCAGAAAATCTGGTAAAATTTGTATATGATCTGTAGTTAAGAGTACTGCATAAATGCTAATTACCTGCTATTGATAGTGTACTATGTCAGATGTTAATATTGGCAGAAGCTGATGAGAGATATGTAGGAGCCTCTGTATTGTTTCTGCAACTTTTCTTGGTCTAACACTATTTCAAAATTAGAAGTTTACAAAATCATTTTAGCATGAGAATACAGATTTTGAGTAACCCACTTTCTTCACATATCTCTTAAAATCTCATTTAGGCCAGGCACAGTGGTTTATGTCTGTAATTCCAACACTTTAGGAGGCTGAGACAGGAGAATTGCTCGAGCTCCGGAATTGGATACTAGCCTGAGCAATGCAGGGAGACCTTCTCCCCCTCTCCCCTCCCCCCATATATATATATATAAAATACACATATACATGTATATATACACATACACATATATACGTGTATATACACACACGTATACACATACACGTATATACGTGTATATACACACACGTATACACATACACGTATATACGTGTATATATATACACACACGTATATATATAATGAGCATCCTGAAGTTGTTTGGTGGTATCTCATTGTGTTTTTGATTTGCATTTCTTTCCCTCGTAGTGATGTTGAACATTTTTTTCATGCATCTGTAGGCAATTTTCATATCTTCTTTGGAGAAATGTCTAACCAATTTTTTTTTCCATTTTAACTGTTTTTCCCCCATTCTAGTTCAATAATGGGAGCTTTAATCTTTGAACCAAAAGAAACAAGTGAGAATAGGTAAGGAACAGGAGAGATATGATTAAAAACTTTGGTCTCAATCCAGTATGTAAATCTGCTGTTACTCCCTAGGGATTACTATATAATCCTTGAAATAATGGGTAACAAGACTCTACAGGTTATGGGGAAATGGCAACATCTGGAAGCCCCAGACCCCAATCAGAACAGATGGCTGTTTCCCAAGGGGTATAAAAGTTACTGCTTTCCTTAAATAAGCCATCTGTCTGAATAAAATCATTTTCGCCAATAAAGAAGGTATTTTAAGGGCTGAGAAATTTCTAAACTCTAAAAACAGGAAGGATGAAAGAACTAAAATTTGCCCAGTTGTGCAAAGACACAATTCCAAGACATTTATGTTGAATATAAAATAGGATCTATTTTAGTTGCCCTTTCTGAAACATTCTATGGACTAGTTGAACTGGTAAGAAAGCAAATCAATATATGAAACTAGTCTGTGATAACAAACTTGACTTACTTTACTGCAGTGTATATGATCATTGATCACCAATATCAAATCAGGTAGAATAAAGCAACTGACATGCTCTTGTGATAAAATAAGCTTTGACTTGTTAAACTGGTGGTAAATTCAGGTAATTAGGTAATTTTATTGTATCTTTGTATTGTTTCATTATTCTAATATTGGTTAAGCCCCTACCAACTGCTCATTAGCTGTCTTCCTCAAGTCTAAGCTCAAACCATATCGAAACATTTATAGTTCCACTGGCCAGATTGTTTTACACTAACAAGCCCATGTAGATGCTGGTGTCAGCCCTAACAGACCTTCTTCAGTTTGACAAATTGGCAAACACTGCTTATTCTCCAGGTTCTAGCTCAGGCATCTTCTTTGTGAAGAATTATTTTATCACCCAAAAAAGCTGATGGTGTCATCTTAGCTTATTGTTTCTGATATGCATTAATAGTGCAACATACTTCTCACTGAACTTACTCATTGCAAAAGGTTGATTCCTATATTAATGTGTGACTACATAAGGAAACAGACTGTTTCCTACTCATCTGATAAGTAGCCCTGACTTTTGAAAAAAACAAAAAGCCTGTTAATAAAACAGATTGAAACTACTAATTACAAAATAAGACTTAGCTTTAAAAAATTATATTGATGATTAATTTTGATAAACCTTTAATTCTTTGTTAGTGAATATAAAAAGCTAGGAATAAAATTAAGTATCCTCAATTTTCAAGCAACCAGCAAAAACATTTCACGTCTGGATACAGAGGTTCTGAGATTTTCAAATCTGATTCTTTGGGTTTAGGATTGGTGTAAATTAAGCAGAATTGGCTGTGATCTGTAACCCAACTTTGAACCTGGAAATTCGTAGGATTCAGAAATGTTGGTTCTGTATCCATACCCATAGCTTTGTATTTAATCGTTTAAAAACGCTCCCAAAAAGAGACTGATCTAATTTCTTAGTTTTATTAACTATTCTCAATCACACAAAATTGAAAAATCTAATATCCATTTCCTCTGGCTTAGCTGCAGGCTTAAAATATTTCTTTGTCTTCCCCACCCAAGTCTCCTGGGGTCAGACACATAGGGTAGAATGATATGCTGTAGTCAAAGCTTGCATATCACAGTGAAAGTAGCAATAGTACGTACACAGCAAAACTCACATTTTTCCTGGCAAAAAAGTCATACAAAGGAATCAGTTCTTTATGAGGTGATCTGTCTGAATCCATAAACCTGCGTAGATTTTTTAAAAGGCTGCTCAGTGCAAGTTTGTTAGTTCTCTATAAATATATAAACATAAATTGTGTATATATGTGATGAAGATTGGCTTTCACTTTTTTCTAAATTATCCTTAACTTCTATCCATTAGTCTCAGTTCTTTCATATTTCCTCACCTCATTTTTTCTCAGTAATTTTCTGAGTAGTGAGACTGCTCTTGGCAGCTCTTAATATTGCTTAAGGAAGGAAGTGCTTAGAACAAATTTTATGTTTGCTTATTTTATCCTAGTAGGAAAGTACTTTTGTATCATATTCCTTGCCTAGTGTCCTTAGTGCTGCATTCTCCCTCAGTTGATGGATTGTTTCCTGTCTGCAGTCACTAACCACAGTGTCTTTTAGTCTGGGATTTTGCACGTTAACTCAAGCTGTCTCCTTGTCTGGTCCTCTTAATTTATACGCTTGTCTCCTTTCCTCTCAGTCTAATAGCTCATTTCTTCTCCTCCCCTATTACCCACCATTGTTCCTCCATCACATCACTTGCAATTTCCAGGATGACATATTTTACTTCAGATCATAGCTCATTTAGTCTTTTCTCCTGCTGGTATGCTAATGGCATCTCAAGCTAATCATTAATTTCCACCCTGTGGTTTCAATAATTCCTTCCATGCTAAATGTTGCATAGGAAAATTGTTTTAGGTTTGGCACCTTAACTTCGTCTAAGAAAAAAAATGAACCAGAGAATGCTGTCACTGCCAGAAGCCCCTCTGGTCAATGGAGGCTCTATTGCTAACCTAGTTACGGTTTCTAAAGGGGTAGAAAATAAAAGGCACAGGAGTGACTTTAAATCTGCTGCTTTATGTGTGTTTCATCAATGTCTTTTGGAAATAAATAGGAAACATTCAGTAAAATTATTGTTTATGTGACCCTGCAAATAACTATATGTCATGGGGTATAAAAGATGAAGCATCAAAAGAGATGGAAAAAAAAAAACCCAACAAAATGTTAGTGCTTGAAGCATCTTCTGAGATCAAGTTCAAGCTCTTCATTTTACAGATGAAAGGACTGAGGTCCGTGGAGCTTAAAATATTTGCCGTGGGTCACATATTCAGTTACATGAGGTTTATTAGCAGGAAATACAGGCCCATGGCTAACTTTAAATTGCAGTGCCTGAGATAAGAGAATAAACAACTAGCTCCAGATTCTTAGCCAAATCCATTTCTCTCTTCCTATCTTGAATTCATTTAGGGCACAGCACATGTATGCTGGATATTCCCCTAGGCATACATTGTGATTCAGTACAACCTACTCAAGCTCCTTGAACACAGTAACTCCATTACCAAGTAACTACCACTACTGTGACATGGTTTGCCTTTGGAGAATAACCCAGAGAAGAAAAGCAGCAGAATATGAAGGCTGGCTCCAAGTCATTAGGCCAGGGAGTCCTAGAGCACTGGGTCATGGAGTCCAGTCTAGAAGTGGAGATGCAGGCTCTGGGTTCTCTCTCTTTCCTCTTATATTTAGATTATATATTATGTATTTTGATATAATAAGTTTCCTAGTTTTACTATTTCTTTTGATATAATACATTTCCTAGTTTTACTATTTTTTCTCTGTAACTCACTGTTTTGTCTTTCAAAATGTTGGATACCCACAAATCTTCCTTCCCCACAACATACACACAGACATGAATGTTGCATTTTACGTTACATTTCATATTTAAGTACAGGAAAATAATATACTGATAGAAGCTCTGTGTTAGGTGGGGAAAGAAGATTGTCAACTGGTGGTTTTCTATGCAGAAAGATCGAATAAGCAGATGGTAGACCCATCTGTTTACTTGAAGGACTTCTAAGTAAGAGCATCTATGAATCTTTCCTACTAGGTTTATTCAGAGTCTTCATAGCAGGATCCACCCATCTCATGCTTGGAGTGTATACATTTGGTGCCAGGATTCTAGAAGTTTAATCATGTTCCAGGGGTTGGAAGTCCTACCATACCATAACCTGAATTTCACTTTTTTTCTTTCTTTTTTTGTGTGCAGTTCTCTCTCATTCTGAAGTGGCCAGTGGCCAGGGTCTGATGCCTCTTTGATTCAATTTTCTCAGTTCCTTGGTAAACAACATACGTTTGGGAATACTTACTGGGATGCATGGAATGAGGAAGCAAACTGGGGATGTATCTATTTCATAGCATACCTTCTTTTGTTGTTTTTTGTTTTTGAGATAGAGCCTCACTCTGTCACACAGGCTGGAGTGCAGTGGCATGATCTCGGCTCACTGCAATCTCCTCCTTCTGGGTTCAAGTGATTCTCCTGCCTCAGTCTCCCGGCTAGCTGGGACTACAGGTGCATGCCACCACATGTGGCTAATTTTTTGTATTTTTAGTAGAGACAGGGTTTCACCATGTTAGCCAGGATGATCTCGACCTCCTGACCTCGTAGTCCACCCACCTCGGCCTCCCAAAGTGTTGGGATTACAGGCGTGAGCCACCGCACCCGGCTCATACTTTTGATCAAGTCTTCTGATTTTAACCCCACATGTAATGTACAGTCTCCACTTCCACACATACAGCCCACCCCATAACAACACCGCCCCTTATTTCTGAATCTTTTCAAAGTTCTGTGGTTAATACTCTTCCTATTCATTTGCATTGTCCTTTGCAGGCACTTGACAATCAGCTTCCTAAATCTGCTACTGCCTCATCCACATTCCATTAAAAATTTGTTCATATCATTTATCCACTATATTTTCCTCTCCTGTTCTCTTTGTAATGGTAAATATACAATGTGAAAACCTTTGTTTTCATTATTAAATGTTTAGAAGACAGCAGAGCATTAGCCTGTTTCCATGCTGACCATCAGATGCCCTCTAAGTGGAGTAAGTAGAGAAGGATTTAATATATATTATTCATTATTTTGTGGCTTACAAAGTCATGGAAAAGGCTAGATAAGCAGCTCTTGATGAGCTACGTGAGCAACACTGCTGAACAAGACCACTGAGGAAGATGCTAAGTCTGTGATGTCTGGGATACTAGAGACTTATGAAACCACCATCATTACTGCTGAGTCCAGGACCACACTGTCTGCCAAGAACTGGTCCAAGAAAATACTTTCCCCATCTCTCTGCACAGCCATGAAAATAGGTTCCTGAATTTGGATTCTGATACAGCTCATACAGACCATGCTTACTAGCGGGAGCTTATCTCTGCTTTATATTTTTTCTTTGGCCTTTTAACTCCAATGTTAGTTATTAGGGGATGTTTTAATCTAGATAATAATCTAAACTGTAATAAAGTCTTGGAAATTTGGCTTTTAGCTTGCCATTTACTATGCAGTGAGGAATATTACAAGGTTATTGGAATGGAATTGAATGAGCTATTATAAAATATTTTCCACATTTATGTTTAACAGAAATTTTTTTACTGATATGGGCTTGGCTGTGTTCTCACCCAAATCTCACATTGAATTGTAATAATCTCCACTTTTCAATGATGGGGCCAGGTGGAGCTAATTGAATCATGGTGCTATTTTCCCCCTACTGTTCACCTGGTAGTGAATTGTTCTCATGAGATCTGATGGTTTTATAAATGGGAGTTCCCCTGCACAAACTTTCTTGCCTACCACCATGTAAGACATGACTTTGCTCCTCCTCTGCCTTCTGCCATAATTATGAGGCTTCCTGAGCCATGTGGAACTGTGAGTCCATTAAGCCTCCTTTCTTTATAAATTAACCAGTCTCAAGTATGTCTTTACTAGTATCATGAGAACGGACTAATACAGTAAATTGGTATTGCAGAGAGTAGGGTGCTGCTGTAAAGATATCAAAATGTGCAAGTGACGTTGGAACTGTGTAACAGGCAGAGGTTGTAACAATTTGGAGGGCTCAGAAGAAGACAGGAAAACATGGAAAAGTTTGAAACTTCCAAGATACTTGCAGTGCTCAGAAGACAAAGATGTGGGAAAGTTTGGAATGTCTCAGAGACTTCCTGAATGGCTTTGACCAAAATGCTGATAGTGACATGGACAATAAATTCCAGGCCAAGGTGACTCAGATGGAGATGAGAAACTTTTTGGGAACCGGAGTAAGGTCACTCTTGCTATGCAAAGAGACTGGTGGCATTTTGCCCCTGCCATAGAAATCTGTGGAACTTTGAACTTGAGAGTGATGATTTAAGGTATCTGGTGGAAAAAATTTCTAAGCAGCAAAGCATTCAAGAGGAAGCCGAGCATAAAAGTTTGGAAAATTTGCAGCCTGATGATGCAATAGAAAAGAAAAACCCATTTTCTGGGGAGAAATTCAAGCCTGCTGCAGAAATGTATGTAAGTAACAAGGAGCGGAATGTTAATCACCAAGACAATGGGGAAAATGTCTCCAGAATATGTAAGAGACCTTTGCAGCAGCCCCACCCATCACAGGCCCAGAGGCCTAGGAGCTAAAAATGGTTTAATGTGGCAGACCCAAGGTCCCCTTGTTGTAGTGCAGCCCAGGGACTTGGTGCCCTGCATCCCAGCAGCTCTAGCCATGACTAAAAGGGGCCAAGGTATGGCTCAGGCAGTTGTTTCAGAGGGTGAAAGCCCCAAACCTTGGCAGCTTCCATATGGTGTTGAGCCTGCAAGGCGCAGAGGTCAATAATTGAAGTTTGGGAACCTCCCCCTAGATTTCAGAGAATGTATGGAAATGTTTAGATGTCCAGGCAGAAGTTTGCCACAGGAGCAGAGCCCTCATGGAGGACCTCTGCTACAGCAGTGTAGAAGGGAAATGTGGGGTTGCAGCCCCAACACAGCGTCCCCACTGGGGCACTGCCTAGTGGAACTGCGGAAAAAGAGCCAATGTCCTCCAGATCTCAGAATAGTTGATCCTCTGACAGCTTGCACCATGTTCCTGAAAAAGCCACAGACACTCAATGCCAGCCCATGAAAGCAGCTGGGAGAGAGTCTATACTGCAAAGCCATGGAGCAGAGCTGTCCAAGACCATGGGAATCCACCTCTTGTATCAGCATGACTTGAATGTAAGACAAAGTCAAAAGAGATTATTTTGAAGCTTTAAGGTTTAATGACTATCCTTTTGGATTTCAGACTTTCAAGGGACTTGTAGCCCCTTCATTTTGGCCAATTCCTCCCATTTGGGAGGAGTGTATTATACTCAATGCTTGTACCCCCCTTGTGTCTAGGAAGGAACTAACTTACTTTTGATTTTACAGGCTCATAGGAAGAAGAGATTTGCTTTGTCTCAGTTGAGACTTTGGACTGCAGACCTTTGAGTTAATGCTGAAAGGAGTTAAGACTTTAGGGGACTGTTGGGAAGTCATTATTGGTTTTGAAATGTAAGGACATGAGATTTGGGAGGGGAACGGGGTGGAATGATATGGTTTAGCTGTGTCTACACCCAATATTGTAATAATCCCCATGTGTCAAGGATGGGGCCAGGTGGACATAATTGAATCATGGGGTGTTTCCTTCATACTTTTCTCATGGGCATAAATAAGTCTCATGAGATCTGATGGTTTTATAGATGGGAATTCCCCTGCACAAACTCTCTTGCCACCATGTAATATGTCCCTTCCTTCATCTCCCACCATGATTATGAGGCCTCCCCAGCCATGTGGAACTGTGAGTCCACTAAACCTCTTTCAAAGTTACCCAGTCTTGGGTATGTCTTTATTAGTAGTACAAGAATGGACAAATACATTTACTATGTATTTTCTATAGATTCAGATATGTAAATATCCGTGGTTCTCAAATAGTTTTTTCCCTGGGGACATTTGTCCACATAATTTTTGAGTGTCACAACTAGGATTTAGTATTGGCTTCTAATAGTCAAGGATGTCACTAAACACCCTACAATATATAGGACAACCTCCAACAACAAAAAATTTTCTGGTCCAAAATACCAGTGGTAGTGAACTTAAGAAACCCTAATAAAGGTTGATTGTTTTTCTTCTCTCAACACTTTCGATATTCTCTATTCTTCAATTGCATCTTTCCTGAGGAAAGGTCAGAAATAATTTATATTTTTGTTTTTTGTTTCATCCCACTTAGTTTTCTCAAAGCTTCCTGGATCTGTGGTTTGCTATCTGACAGTAATTTGGGAAAATTCTCAGTCATTATTACTTCAAATAGTTTCTTTCAGTTTTCTTAGATTCCCTCTACACATATATTAACACTTTTTATAGTTGTCCCACAGTTCTTGAATATTCTGTTCTGTTTCTGTTGCTCGTTTCTCTTTTAGTTTTGAAATTTTCCATTCCTATATCTGCAAGCTCAGAGATTCTATCCTTAGCCATGTCCAGTCTACTACTGAGCCTACAAGAAGCATTCTACATTTCTGTTGCAGCATTTATCTCTAACCCTTCTTTTTCAATCATTCATATAATTTCCATCTCTCTGCTTACCCTTTTCCATCTCTTTTTGCATGTCATCTACTTTTCACATTAATGCCCTTAGCAATATAATAGGTTTTACTTTTTACATTCCTAATCTGATTAATCCGAACATTCTTGCTATAGCTCATTTTGGGTTTGATGCTTGTTTATAGTCTCTTCAAATTTTGTCTTGCTTTCTCACATGCCATGTAATTTTTTGTTGAAATTCAGACAAGATGTACTGGCTAAAAGGAAATGCAGTAAATAGGCCATTAAGTGATGTGGTGGTAAAGTATGGAGGGAGCAACAGCATTTTATAGTCAAATGATTAGGTGTCAGCCTTTTCATGAGCCCGTGCCCCTGGACTGTGAACTTTATGAGCAGTTCTCAGTTCCCCACCCCTCTTAAATGGGACAGGAAGGCTAGAAGGAGTTAAGCATTTCCCCCTCCCTAGGTAGGTTAGGCTTCGCCAGAACAGTTTCTTCTGGAGACAGGAAGAACAGAACGGTGTGACTTATTCCAAATTTGCTTATTTTCCCTTTTCCCTGCCTGAAGCACAAGAAGATTTTTCTCTCATCTTCATTGTGAGAACTTACCCACATCCTTAAAGGTAAAACTCATAAGAGTGTGAGGGTCCTGCTATGACTGGATCATTCCCCTTAAGTTTAACTCTCAGACTTGTCCACACCCAGCTTCCAGCAGTTTATAATTACTATTCAGGTTTTCCTACACCAACTCTGGTTCTCAGAGGTTTCTGCTCATGGGACTCTTTTCCAGTAAATGGTAATTGTATCTGCCTGTCTTTCCAAATTTTGAGGTAGGGTTTGATTTTTTCAATTTATTTGTTAGGATCCAGTGGTTACTTCTCAGCTCCTTGTAAGTTGTACTGAAAACCAAAAGTCCGGAACCCCTCATATACACAAATCCATGTAAAATAAATAACTAGTAACTACAATTATCTCTGGGGAATGGAGGTAAAGACTTGATTTCAGACTGAAGAGTAAGGAGACTTTAGTCATTATTGTATTGTGTTGTATTCATTTCACAGCATTTATAGAACAGTGTAAAGGTTGATAAAAATAAAACATAATGAACAGAAACCCAAGTGTCTTGAAAGGATGTAAGCAACTTGGAAACAAAAAAGATAGAGATATTCTAAACAAAACATCTGCCTTTCCTTTAAATGTACTTTTTCTTATATATTTTCATCAGTGTTACAGTCCACACTATTTTAGCAATAAGTCTAAGTACCTTTCTTAACTTCCATCTCCTTCTCATCCTCCACATCTAATCAGCAATTAACTGCAATACATTGTAATGGTGAAAATGCTTTCTGATTTGTCATTTCTTCATTTTCTTTCATCTTTCTTTAAACATGTATTTATTTGCTTGGTCTGAACTATTGCAGCAACTGTTTTATTATGACTTCCCCTGCCTTCAAAACTTTTGTTCTCCTTGTAACTTTCTACATGGGTGTTGTCATTTGCAATTTCCCTTCTTAAAGATGTCAGTTTTTTTCTCTTGTTATTGTTATATAAAGAATGATAAAGCCAGCACTTAGACATCACTCTCAGTTTCCATGTCCAAGGCAGGTATCTATGATTACTAACAGTTATATTTCTAGCTGATCCTAACTATGACCTCAGACTTCCTCCTAACATTATAATCCATGTAGCCACTACAAATGGACTGAAGTCTCTATGAAGAGGAAACCTATTGTGTTTTCTTTAACAAGAGAACTGCTGCATTTCTACTAGGTGTTTATCTCTAAGTGGAAATTTTCATATTCAGGAATAACATGAGAGGTCATTTGAGACTTGAAGAATGGAGTTCGATCTTTAGGAATAACTCATAACTGAGTTCTTTCAAGATACTTTACTGTGATTGCGTAACTCCAACAAACTTAAGTCACAAGGCCTGACTAGTAACTAACCATATTCTGTTTTTCTTATTATCCTAAAATATAGTTTGCCAGAAGCTGACATTTAAGGGATAGCCTTATAAGTACTATTGTTAATAAACCATAGGATGGTACCTAAATATAAGCGGACATTGAGAAATGGAAAAAAAGAAAAACAGTTCCAGGATTTAGCTATCAGGAGAGCAATTAGGGAAATGTTAAAAAAAAAAAAATTATAGAAAGAAATAAAGAAGTTTGATTTTGGACAAATTTAAATGAAAGAGAAGGCAATTATTTCAGAATAAGTCAAATGCCCATAGAAAATTTGCTGTGGTTTGTCATAGGGATGGACAAATAAACTTGTGTTTTAACAAGAGTGTGAAAATGTCATCAAATTGACGTGAATAAAATGAGTAGCAGGAAAGAATACAAAGATCAAAGGAAAAGATACATAATATTGAGTCAGAATTCTTAATGGAAACAATTTCTAAACACATGAGAGAAAAACAAATGAGTTAGGAATATGAAGAGACTAATGGGCCTACAAGGAGAAAAAGAAGAGTAATAAGAAGAAGTTGACCTTAGAGAAACTGAAGCGAGAATATTTGGCATTATGAGGAAATTATCTAATACTTTCAGGAGAAAGATGAATTATCAAATGGAAGAGATTTCAACAATATATTTAAATTAATTTTATGTGGTTCAATTTCTGAATTTTCTGTAGATTGAGGAAAACATTTTTCAATTTGAATAACATTTTTAGAAAAAAGGGAGGGTCATACTTTGAGTATTTTAAAAAATGTTTGCCGTATCATAGGACAATAAGATTTCTTTCCATCAGCTGTGGATATGACATTTGAACCTAAACTAACTGCCAGTCATCAGTGCCATAGTCAGATGCAGAATCAGCACCCAACAGACCAGTAGTATCTTTGAATGAAGTATCCGTGTTCACCTTTCACAATGTTGATGACTCTAGACTCATGAGATTCTGGAGCTAACCTAGCCCTGCAATTAATTCAACTGTTACTACTTTTAAATATTTAGTGAGGAAAAGTCAAATTTCCCAAAGTACAACAGCATAATGACTTTGAAACCCTATCTGCTGAGAGTTGATGGTCCAATAGTTAAGGTTGAATTAAACTAGAGTCTGTGTATTTCAAGAAATCA
This sequence comes from Rhinopithecus bieti, assembly GCF_001698545.2. Taxonomy (NCBI): domain Eukaryota; kingdom Metazoa; phylum Chordata; class Mammalia; order Primates; family Cercopithecidae; genus Rhinopithecus; species Rhinopithecus bieti. Next base: position 584,986 of record NW_016805390.1, read on the forward strand.
GAGGCAGTTGTATACTTAAGTACACTTGTGTGTATTTTTTTATTCCAACATTTCACACTATGTATGTTCATGTTTCCATTTTAACTTTCATCTAAAACTTATATTTGTGCTAAAATGATAGGGAGCATATGGCCTAAACAAATAAAGAGAAAAAAGACTGCATTTCAAAGCCTAGTAGATTTAGATATCACCCAATTAAAATTATAAGTCCCATGTAATTTTATATCCTTATAGATCTTTATAAATTCTGCAAGTCTGTATATTTTCAAATAAAATTAAGAAGTAATCCAAGACAAAATACTTTCAATGAAATAATAGGATCTGATGAAGGATCACAGGAACATGAAAGTTAGACTTAAGGCATGAAATAACTGGACTTCCAGCATTCTCTTCTTGACTGTCAATTCTGTTAGGTTTTAATAGCTGGCACAGCCCCAGCAATCTACATTAGAAAAGGCAAATTATCCTTCTGTGGAATTTCATATACTTTAGTGGTATTTCATATACTTAATTTAGTAGTTCATTATCAAATAAACACCCTCATTGGATTACCATGAGTGGCCATATTTTGAGTTGTGATGTTGGAAGGTGAGAATAATTGTATTTTTGTATGGAATTTAGCTTAGGTTCATATCTGCATTTTTATGGATTAAAGTATCATATATATCAGTCCCCAAAAAAGTAAAATGAACAAAAGTTTATACAATGACCCAAAAAATATTGTCCTAAAACAGAGTATGTTGGTATCATTTTCTAGATCACAAAACTTAACCATCTATTAATGTTTACAATATTTCTGAAGCACATTTTTATAATGCCTCTCAAATTAGCTACAACTATCAAAACTTAATTCCAAAATAAATATCAAATCAAATTATCTTTATGTCCACTATCACCCTATTCAAAAACCACCATCACCTCTCTTCTGGACTAATATTGTACCTTAATTACGTTCTCAACCTGCTTCTATGCTTACCATTCTTTTATTTATTCTTCACAATATAAACAGAGTAAAATTTTTAAAAGATGTAAATCAGGATAAATCAGACCTCTACTTAAGATTATTCACTGACTCTTCAATGCAATTAATGTAAAATTCAAAGACTATCATGCTAATATTTTCTATATTGTCTACCCAAACTTCAGGCCACTGTCCAGCCCCCTTGACCATTGCAAATTAATGTCAGCTCCTAACACTGAAACCATTTTTTTTTAAATGGTGTCATTGTTGTCAGTTTTATATCATCCTATCCACTCTTCTTATGGTGCCTTGAGAGTTGTTTTATTATCCTCTGGGTCTCCACTTCAATGTCAGCTCCTTAGAATAATCCTTACCTATTAATATAGAGTTCTTCTTACAACCTTCTTTGGCACTCTTTATCATAGCATTTTATTTTATTGCATTTACAACAATCTGCAGGCTGTATTTATTGTACTAGATGTTTTCTTCATGAGGATGATCTAGCATTATAGATACCCTGGCACATGACAGTTAAATTAACTAAAAATAGAGCTTAAGTTGAAACCTTAAAAGCAGACAGAAAATCAAATATTATATATGAGAAGTAATAAGCATTACAGTTGATTTCACATTGGAATAATGAAAGCAAGCAAACAATAGAACAATGCATTTCATGCCAAAAGAGTAACTATCAGCTGATTATTTTTGAAGAATGTTTCCTGAATATAAAATTAAGAAATGATCTTTTTCACATTTTTTAAAAAACTAAGAATTTTTTACTGACTGACTTCTGCAGGAAATGTCAAAGGAATTCCACCAAGCTGAAGGGAAGCATACCAGATGGAAATGTGTATCTTCAGGAAAAATGAAGAATATTGAAAATATTAATATATAGGTAAACATAACGTGCTAATTTTTCATGACATTTATGAATATTCAAAGGGAAAATTATAACACTATTTTGTAAAATTTATAACGTGTAGACATACTACATATGGCCACTGAAACATGAAGGTTCAGAGTGACAGTATATGGGTTTCGTTTGAAAGGTCTTCACATATTATATAAAATAGTACAATGTAAACATTAAATCGACCATAAAGGGTTAAAGATACATATTATAAGACTACGTAATTGCTAAAAAAAAGTAAAGTGATATAGTGGGGGAAAAACCCTATACATTAAATTGAAAGGGAATTCTAAAACATATTAAATAATCAAAAGAAAATAGGAAAATAAAAACAGTACATAGTTAAAACCAGACTAGACAAACCTAATTAAAATAATTAAATCATATCAGAATTCCCATTAAATATTAATCACCTGAACATTCTATTAAGAGGCTGAGATTAATATTAAAAACATCCCCATTGTCAGCTAGATAAAAGAAGTATACTTTAAAAACACAAATAGGTTCCATTTAAATAGATAGAAAAAATATGTAACTGAAAACATGAAGAGCAGAAGGGCTGGTATAGAGAAATTGGTATTTATGTTAACAAAATAAACTCGTATCTAAAATAGAGTTTATTAAAGAGGGACATTTAATAATTATAAAAAATTAGTTATAAAAAAAGAAAACCACCATAAGTGTATGCAGCTAATACAGGTGAAAAATACACAAGGAGACTTTTGGCCTGAATGCAATGTCATGTATTTGTTTCTCCCTGCCCTTCTCTGCTAAGTGCTGCTATAAATTCTGGAAATAATGTAAGAGACAGCCAAAGGAGAAGTAGGAAAGGAGGAGACAGTAAAGCAAATTTCTTAAGAATTCTAAGACAAGAGGACACCAAGATTTTACAAACCTCACTTAATATAATAAGGGAACACAAGCCTGGGAGTTCCCAATGCCCACAGAAAGCCATTTATGTAGGCATATTCTTTCACCAGCTAGAACTGGAATTCTGATGAAAACATACATGAGTCCAGCAGCATGTGCACATGGCACGAGAAGCCTCTGTCCTTGCGAGTCTGAAACGGTCCCCTCAGACTGAAAGACACTGATATGGACTGACAGTAGTAACAAGGAGGATTACACTACAGAAAAATGCCCATCCTAGAAACCCTCAATCTCCATAAACTTTGCACTTTTATCACCCACCCAGAGACACTGGGTATTCAGGCAGAACTTGCAAGATAAATTGGGCTACAAAAAAATGGCCTGGCATAGGAAGCCTCATGGCTGACTACTGTCTCTCACTGAAAGAAATGTAGTGTCAATAGCAAGGATCCACTAAATAAGTGGCTTGGCTGAGGAAGCCATATTGTTTATAAAGCCCTGAAACTTCAAATATTCTCTCATAGATGAGAGGTAGCTAGATGGCAACAGGTAGCTAGATGAATCTCAACACAAAGAAGCATCCATCCCTGGAAGCATCCTTCTTCCCCCTGCTGAGAGGAGGTATCCTACTACAGCAAATTGCAAACCTTAGAAATTCTCACCTTTCCCCACTGTGTATGAGGTTCTACTTCTGCGTTAAGGCACCCATTAGCTTAGGAACAGTGTCATCTTGCCATAATGAGCAGACTGGCATGCAATGCCTTTTTGTCCTCAAAGGCCTGAGACTCTCTCCTCCACTTAGGGACACCATGTTGGAAGGCTGGCATGGTCCCAGAATCAGACCTAGAATCTCCTAACAGAATAGACAAAATGTTCAAGATGCAAGGGGATATAACTTGCCATACAAAGAACCAGGAAATTCACAATTTGAATGAGAAAAAAAATGCTGATGCCAACAGCTAGATGAAGCAGATGCTGAAATTATCTGAGAAATACTTAAAAGCAGATAGCATAAAAGTGCTTAAACAAGCATTATAGATGACCTTGAGACAAATACAAAAAGACTGAAATTCTCAGTAAGGAAATAGAAGTTAAAACTATATGAAAAACATGTAATGGAGAAACACAATAACAGAAATAAATAACTTACTGGATGGAATTAACAGTGTAGTGTTAATGGCAGAGAATAGAATTACTCAACTTGGGGCTGGATCAATAGAATGCCTATAACAATATAGGCTGAGAACACATGAACAGAGCCTGAGAGACCTGTGGGACAATAAAAGAAAAACCTTGTGTCACTGGATTCCCAAAGGAGAGAAAGTGATGCAAAAAGAGTATTCAATAATTAATAGCTGAAAACTTCCTAAAATTGGCAACAGACACCGATAGCCTACAGAGTCAAGAAAGTAAGCGAATCCCCAAAATGATAAACCTAAAGAAATATATACCAAGGTACACCATAGTTAAACTTCTGAAAACTAAAGACAAAAGAAAAATAAAAACATACAAGCAGGTAGGTAAAAACTCATGTCAAGTAACACTATCTTATATTTGAGAAAGATATTTAAAAGTGGGAAAATTAAGAGGATCTAAATGGAAATAAGGTTTCCACATTTTGCTTGAAGTGGTAAATATTAATATAAGTAAACTGATAAGTCATAATATGTAGATACTTAGAGAGCAACTACTAATAAAAACTAAAGATAATCAAAACATGAAATAAATCAAGATGTAACCCTAAAAATTGTTCAAATAACCAACAGAAGACAACAAGATTAAGAGGCAAGAGAAAAACAGAAAATGATAAAATAAAAAATCAATAGTTACATATAAATGGTCTAAATATACCAAATAAGAGGCTCAGATTGGCAGAGTGGATAAAGGAAGAAGCAGAAACAACAGCAATAACAAAAGATGACTCACTTAATGCTGTTTACATTAACTCACTTTAAATTCAACAAAAGATTAGCAAATTTATTCCAACAATGTATAGAAAGAATTACATACTACGAACAAGTGAGATTTATTCCAGGTATGCAAGGCTGTGTCTACATTTTAAAACTAATCAAGGAACGACTCCATAATAACAGCTATCGAAGAAAAATCATATAGTAAAATCAATTGATGAAGAAAAAAGCATCTGAAAAAATCTAATACCTATGCATAGTAAAAGCTCACAGCAAATTAAGATTAGATGGACATTAAGTTTACTTAATGAAAACATCTCCAAAACTTACTGCTGACATCATACTAATTGTGAAAGACAACACTTTCACTCTAAGACCAGGAATATAGCAAGAATGTCTGCTCTTATCATAATATTGGGAGTCGAACGATGAGAAGACATGGACACAGGGAGGGTAACATCACACACCAGGGCCTGTCAGGGGATGGGGGCAAGGGGAGGGAGAGCATTAGGACCTAATGTACCTAATGCATGCAGGGCTTAAAACCTAGATGACGAGTTGATGGGTGCAGCAAACCACCATGGCACGTGTATACCTAGGTAACAAACCTGCACGTTCAGCACATGTACCCTGGAACTTAAAATAATAATAATATTGGAAACTCTACTGCAATAAAGGAGAATAAAGAAATAAAAGTCAAAAATAAAAAACCTTGGAAAGGATGGAAGAAAACTATTCCTGTTTACAGATAACATGATTTTCTACCTAGCAATCTACAAAATAACATTCCTAGAATGAAGAACTGGATTCAGCAAGACTTCAGGATGCATGATCAAAACAGACAAATCACAGCACTAGCATAGTTAAAATCACCTTGAAAAGGAATAATGAAGTAAGGGGTTTCACTTTAATAGATATTAAATCTTACTGTATAGCCACAGCAATCAAGACTAAGATACTGGCAGATCACAGACATAGATTAATGGGACAGAATGAAGAATACAGAAAATAAACTGGACCAACAAAAATATGCCCAGCTGATTTTGATAATGGTGTAAAAACAACTGAATGGAAGAAAGTTTTTCAAATAACGGTGCTGGAAGAATGGAATATCTATAAATTAACACATGAAACTCAGACTCCAGGACTCAGGTGCTGGTACCTATTCCTTCCTGTGCCTTGAGAAGCGGGTCTCCAAGCTGGTGTGGATGAAGATGCTGAAGGCATCGGAGAGCGTCCTTTCTAAGCACCGCCAGTACCTGCGAAGGAAGCTCTTACACGTAGCTCTTATACCTCATCATTTACATGAGCTGTGGCAACCATTGTCTGAAAAGGGTACAATGTGGTTCATGCCTCCAGGGTCATGATAGGCCTCACCAACTCAGCTGATGCTGCTGGGGACCATAGTGGGAGACTTCAGCATCTACATTAGCAGGAACATCACCCATGCCAGGAAATCTGTGGGTGGGTCCCAGAGAGATCCAGCTGATACCAGAGCAGTGAGCTGGTGAACTGGGAAGTGAGAGGCTGTCACAACAGTGTCTACCCAGCCTGACTGCTCTTGGTCACCCCCAAGTATCCCATCAGGATCAACTGCTTTGGTCACAACTCAAGCATGCACCTAATTCCGTCTCTCCCAAAACACATCTGTGTTGACCTTCTATCCACCTAAACTCAGAGGATGTTGGATCACCAACTTTACATTCCTTTCTGTATCCTAATCCAGAGTAAAACTGAACCAAATCCTTTCTGTGCCAGATAACCTTTGAGATGTCTTCAAAAGTCTGTAATGTGACCTCTCCTTCTCCAAAGAAGAGACATTAAAATTCACAGTGCCAAGCAAAACACAACAAAACTAAAACAATGGCAAAAATTCCCATGGAACTCAAAATTTATACATAATACAAAAATTAATATGAACCTAAATGTCAAATGTAAAGCAATAAAACTTTAGAAAAAATAGGGAAAGTATTCAGGATTAATATTTAGCCAAATGGATGTTAGACTTCACACCAAAAGCATGATCCCAGAAAGGAAATATTAATTGTACTTCATTAAAATGAAATACATTTTCTTTGTGAAAAAATCCCTTGCAGGAGATGAAAAGGCAGATTAGGAGAAAATACTTACAAACCACATAGTCTACTAAGAGCTAACGTCTGGAACATAAAGAACTCAACCTCAAAAGTAGAAACAAAAACAAAAATCCAACTACAAAATGTGCAAAAGACAACAATTTCAATTATGCCTCCTTAGAAATGAAGACTGATTCATAAAAATTTTATTGCATTCAATAAACTGTAACTCTTCTAATCTGAATAAATCTCCACTATGCATACTGTCATTGTTTAAACAAACACACATTGACATAGATGGGAATTTACTGTCTTCTGTGCTGCATTTTAAATCTTTCATTGTTTTATTTTATAATTAAAAAGATAAACTTGGAGTTTCAGCTTTCATTTATATTTGAAGTGTTGAAATGTGTTTTATTTGCTACTGTCTAGATGTTATCAGAGAAAAGCTAAATTCTATTTTTTGTAAAACTTATAACTTCTAAAGTCTCCCTGACAAGCCTATCTAATCTAGAATCTTGATCAAATTGTCTTATTTACTTTTTACATATATAAATCAGTGCTCTAGTAATATACTAAGCAAAGATTGCTATTTTTGCTATTATTTCAGCTTCAAGGTAGACATGAGTGGTAAGATTCCTAAGTTAGAGAAAAGCCCAGGAGGTTAAATCTGGTAAATTCTGTTATAATACATTCTACTTATATCTTCTTAACACTCAGATTTTTTCCCTAATAATTTTAGAAATAAAGTATGTGGTCTTCTTTTCTCATTACAGAGGTAACATATGAATCTGTAAGAAAATTTTGAAGGTAAATAAAGTTTAAATGTCTCATTATCCCCCCTCTAAGAAGTCATCACTACTATTTTCATTGTGAATGGCTTGTTGATGAAGACAAGAAAGTAACAAGGACAAGTAAGCATATTGCAGAAATTAGATGATGTCAGAGTGGGCAATATTTTTGTTTTTCCATTTCAGTTATTGCCATATTATTTTTTTTAAAAAAAGCTTATCCACTTATAGAATAATTGGTTATTATCTGATATTACTATAAATTAACAAATCTGTTTAGAGGAAAAGGCTGACATGCATTGTGTCACACTGATGTACGTAATTACCACTGTTGCCGTGAAGTCATATTAATAATCATGTTATTTTCTTGTGGTTATGATTGGAGATACATTAAGCCATTCAATTGTTTTCAAATATTACATTACCATGATATTTGTTAATATTTAGTTTTATGGTTGTAATTGTGCTTTATGCTTCTTTATTCTTATCCGGCTATCAATTACCTGCCAAAGCATACAACTCTTTTTGTGGAATCTTGGAAAAGATTAGATTCACAAAAATTATTTCTTTATTATACAAGGGGTCATCAGATCTCTTGTTTTTTATGTTACTTTTAAAATTCATCACATTTTACTTTACTCTTGGTTTTAAGACTTTTGCTTGATAACTTTTACAGTAGCCAACAGTTGGTCTTATTCTTTAAAAATTAGTCAAAGTTCACATTATAATCCATCCATATTTCAGAAAATTAAGTTAGTAATGTGAAATTGGATATTGCATGACGACTGATTCTTAAGCTTATATACTATGCAAAAGGTAAAAAGAACCAATTCAGTAATATTTTGTGTGCACTCGAGAAATAAAACATTTTCCTAAATAATTGCTTGTAGTTTTTGTTCTAATTATAAAGCATCACTATATTTTAATTATGTCCCAGTGTTTTAATTTTTTTCTGGATATGAGAATAGGATTTAAGATTTGGATGCCAGCCTATTCAATTATCAACGAGGCAATATTGGCATGCATTCTCTTATTTGGGCAAAACTGTGCTCATTTTAATAGATTCTTAAATATCAATATTGTATACATATTGTATACTTTCACTCTGGAAACATTTTTCAACATTCCAATAATATTTCTAGTGTAGTTTTCTGTATATTTTAAAACCTTAATTCAATTAATTTAAGTGATTATTTGAAAGTACCATGCTAAATAATTTAAGTGGATGTAATGTTCTCTTACTGTAGAGTTTAAAATAATCTCTGCCTAAAATTAATAATTTCAACAAGTATGTCAGGGTAAAGAAACAAAACACATTGTATTTGTAAATATAAACCAATTCAATTGTATTCACTAATTTGCTTGGTCAATTTTTACTAACTAATCAAACCACTATAAATAAACATCCCAGAATTTAGGGAAGTTAAATGAATATCTGGAGAATAAACTTCTAGGTCCACTAGAGTCCCACTTCTAAAATATGCAATTGAAACATTTTAAATTGTAAAGCAATTTTATAATTTGATAGAAGTTATTTGTTTTTAATACATATATTCAAGTTTTTTTTTTTTTTTTTTGGAGACAGTCTCACTCTGTCACCCAGGCTGGAGTGCAGTGGCACCATCTCTGCTCACTACAAACTCCACTTCCTGGGTTTCATGCCATTCTCCTGCCTCAGCCTCCTGAGTAGCTGGGACTACAAGCACCCGCCACCACACGCAGCTGATTTTTTGTATTTTTAGTAGAGACAGGGTTTCAACCGTGTTAGCCAGGATGGTCTCGATTTCCTGACCTTGTGATCCACTCGCCTCAGCCTCCCAAAAGGCGTGAGCCACCGCGCCTGGCCCATCTTCAAGTTTTAAAGCTTTGACCTGCCTGAGTGTCAAAATGTCCTTCAGGGCATAGTGGTTTTATAAATTAGTAAAAAGAAAACACTAAATTATAATAACCAAACTTGTCTCTGTGATAATGTGCACTTTTTCTGTATAATTTTAAATCTGATTTCATATTAGGTTTAAACTTCTTCAAAAAACAAATTCAGAAAAAGGAAATGGACTTTTATTCAGTTTTCTTTTTCAAATAAATATTTTAAATATTAGTTTTTACAATCTAAGAACACTAAGAAGTCGAATTTGTCGAATTTGTGCTAACCACAATCCTAGTTGAGATTTAGATTACAGTCAAAATTTTACTTTGTCATTTTTATACCACTGATCTCAACCTATGTATATTATCCATGTATAAAGGAGAATTACCTTATAGAACATTTTTATAAAATTTCCCCTTTGGCAATCAAAATGCAAAATAATTTAGACATTCATATAAAGTATGGAGCAGGTAAAATATAAGAATTCGCTTTGAAAGTTAAAATACTAAATGTAAATTTTTAGACTGTCATTTATTTCTTTTTCTATGCGAAGCATTAAGATTCTGACTTGACCTTATTTTTCACCTGGAGTACTGTAGAAATACATTTTTTATTAACATACATTTTAATTTGCTCTGATTCTATTCCCTCTTTCTCCTTTCAATAGCATGTTACCACATCTCCATTCACAAACTCTTAGCAAGAGTGATGAACCTAAAAGGTATTTTTTGTGATATGAAGTTACCAAGAAATAATTGGTCCACAAATGACAATTTTGAGTTTATTTTCGTGAGGTTTGCAATGTGTTGTGTTACTTATTCCAAAGTTTTCTTGGTGGCTAATTTTATAGGATTGTTAGAGGTATTACAGAATTGTTGGTGGAGTGTGTCACTGTACTCTCAAATGCAGGCCTTTTATGCATAAGAACCTAAAACTTTTCCTCCACTACTTTGTATAGTAATATTACATATTTTCCCATAAAAACTTATATGCAGTCATCTTCACAATTAAGATGCAAATATAAATTTCTTTGTAAATTACGATAATAGCCAAGAACCGCCTGTGTTTATACATCTTAATTGCCACAAATAACTGGGTTGTTTATTAACAATAAAAACATGTACCATCTAGCCGGGCATGGTGATTTATACCTGCAATCCCAGCATTTTGGGAATCTGAAGCAGGATCATTTGAGGCCAGGAATGCAAGACCAGCCTGGCCAACACAGAAAAACCCTATCTCTACTAAAAATGAAAAATAATTAGCTGGACATGGTGGCATGCACCTATAGTCTTAGCTACTTTGGAGGCTGAGTCATGAGAATCGTTTGAACCCAGGAGGCCGAGGTTGCAGTGAGGGGAGATTTCACCACTGCACTCCAGCCTGGGTGACAGAGTAAGAATCTGTCTCAAAAAAGCAAAAATAAAAACAAAAATGAACCATCTTATTAAGCCTTTTTTTCCCTAACTATTCAAATTTAGCCTAGGATTTATGGCACCTAGGATAATGTTTTTGAAATTTAACTTTATAGGACAGGCACAGTGGCTCATGACTGTAATCTCAGATGTTTAGGAGGCTGTGGTGGGAGGATCATTTGAGCTTAGAAGCTCAAGACCAGCCTGGACAACATAGTAAGACCTTGTCTCTACTAAAAATATTTTAAAAAATTAGCTGGATGTTGTGGCACATACCTGCAGTCCCAGCAACATGGGAGGCTGAGTGAGGAGGATTACTTGTGACTGAGAGATCAAGGCTTCAGTGAGTTATTATGGTACCAGTACACTCCACCCAGGGCAACAGATTGACAGCCTGTCTCAAAACAACAACAAAATTTAACTTTGTGTTAACTAAGGGAATCCATGTTATTTTATTCTTAAAGTAACTTTTGCTTTTTCTTAGGACCGAAAATGTGCTGGTGAATTTCAGTACCTTACCGTATATTGCTTGGATTTGATAAAGGCAACAAAATGCTGTAATAGCTAGAAATATCTGACATAGCCTCAGCAGTTTTGTATACAGAATCAAGTTGCATTTGGGTTGTATTTTTATTTCCCACATAAGCAAAAGATTTAGTTTAACATACTAAAAAAGAAATGTTAGTGAAAACACCCTTCAAGTAATATTAAATAACAAAATACTAATTTTTGATAAATTAGAAATTATTAAATACTTTTGGCTCACTTCATTGTCTTTAGCTGAAGTGCTTATAGTGTTTCATTTTGTATCTGCAACACTTTGTTTTAGAGTTAGAAAATCCTGCTCTCCCATTTTTATCTGTGTACAGTTCATTGGCCTTACAGTATCTACTTATTCTCTTAAAGCTTCAGTCTTTTCATCAATAAAATGATTTCACATCATATCAATCCAACAAAATCAGACAATATGTATAACAGGATCAGTAAAGGTAGAAACTGACCAGCTAACGTATTGCTTTCATTTAGGTGTAGGTATGTAATTAGAATTTCTAAGCAATGAAATATGAGTGTACAGGATGTACACCCCTTCCAGGCTCAGACTATTAAATTTCTAGCACAAACCTTTTCCCCCTTGTTCTGGTACAGGGAAACATGGGTAGCCATATGTTAAAAAATGACATCTCTTCTGTCATGCTTGGTCCCTGAATGACTGACAAAGCTAAAATTTGGGACTTTACTAAGAGGAAAAAAAATTATTTTTAAACCACTAAGCTTTCAAGTGTATATTTTATGTTGCTGGTATCACCTTAATCACATGGTTTGAATGTGTCCCCAGAAAGCATGTATTGGAAACTGAATCCCCAATGCAACAATGTTGATAGATGGACCTTTTACAAGATGAGTAGGTCAGGAGGGCTCTGCCTTCAGGAATGGATTAATGTCTTTATCATGGGAGCAGGTTTGTTATTTTGAGAGCGGATTTGTTATAAAAGTGAGTTTGACCCATTTTTGCTGGATCTCTCTTGCGGTTGTGCTCTTGACCTTCTGCGTTTCACCATAGCATGATGCAGCCCTCAAACCTTGGAACACTGTAAGAAACAAATTTATCTTCTTTATAAATTATCCAGTCTATGGTATGCTATTATAGCAGCACAGAATAAACTACAGAAGAAAATTGGTCTGAGAAGTGAGGTTGCTGCTGTAACAAATAACAAAAATCAGAAGTAGCTTTGAAACTAGGTAACAGGTAGAGGCTGGAATACTTTGGAGGAGAAGACTAGAAAAAGCCTAGATTGCTATAAAACTGAGCATTAAAGGCAACTCTGGCGAAGGCTCAGAAGAAGGAAAGCCTGGACTTCTTAAAGATCGGAATGTGGATAGAAATATGAACAGTTAAGGCTATTCTGATGGGACCTCAAATAGAATGGAGAATCAAAGTGTTGAAAAGCCCAAAGCCTTTATGGAAAAGGGAATTTAAGAGTGATAAACTAGAACAGCTGGTGAATGGAATTTCTAAGTAAAATGTTAAAACCCGTGAGGCTACTTTTAACAGTATACAGTAAGATTCCAGAGGTAAAAAATACCTAAAGAAGGAATTTGTTGTTAGATGAGGAGCAGAATGGAAAGTTTTTGAAATTTTTGAGGCTGGCCATGTAAAGAATAAAATAATGTTTTCAGGAGAGCAAACCAGGGGGTGGGGTCAAGAGATCATTTGATAAAGAGATTAGCAGGAATAGAAGAGATCATTAAGACAATGGAAGAATGACCTCAAAGGCACTTCAGGGAGCTTTGAGGCTGCCACTCCCATCACAGACCCAGAGCTCATGGAGGGCAGAATGGTTTCAAGCTGGGAAGCTCTCCACCTGTTCAGTGCCCAGAACCACCTCAACTTTCTGTTCCCTGCATTCCAGCTCAACACTCCTTGGCCACACCAGCAGTGCTTCAAGTGATACCAGGTGTGGCTACACCTGTTGTTCAAGAAGGTATCAGCTGCAAACCTTTGTGACACCCCCAGTGTTAATTTTGCATGTGCCCAGAATGCAAGAATGGTAGGACATGGTTTCCTTCACCTACATTTCAAATGTTTATGATATCATAGACAGCTGGAGGCTCAGGCAGAGACTTGTCACAAGGGTGGAGTCACTGAAGAGAGGCTTTAATAGGACAAGGCCAAGCAAAAATGTGGAGTTGGAGCTGCTACAGAGAATCCCCACTAGTGAAATGCCTTATGGACCCATGGATGTGGGGCCACTCCCAGGACCCCAAAAGTGTAGAGCGACTAGCTTTGCAGTTTCAGCCTGGGAGAGCTGCAGGCATGAGATTCCAACCAATGAGAGCTGCTAGAGGTGAACTGAGCCCAATAAAGCCATAGGGGTAGAGCTTCCTGAGGTCTTAGAGGTTCAGACTCTGGCCCATTGTGCCCAGGATGAGGGACATGGAGTCAAAGGAGATTATTCTCCAGCTTCAAGAGTTAATAGTTTTTCCAATTGGGTTTTGGACTTACTGGAACCAGTTACTCCTTTTTGCCTATTTTAGAATGGAAAATTCCATTCTATGCGCATGTCACCATTGTATTTGGAAGCATGTATTCTTGTTAATTTTATAGGCTCACAGTTGAGGAATTTGTCTTGGAATTTGCCTTGGGTCTCCATCCTTATCTGATTCAGAAGAGACTCTGGATTTTGGACTTTTGAGTTGATATTGAAATAAGTTAAAACTTTTGGGACTACTGGGATGGAATGAATGTATTTTGCAATGAGAGGAACATGAATGTTAAGGCTGGCCCAAAATGCTATGGTTTGCATGGGTCTTCCAGAAAGCATGTGCTGATAACTTAGTTTTCAATACAACAGTGTGGATAGATGGAGCTTTAAGTGATTAATATACTCTAGGTGTGTGAACATCTAATACCAAATTATGAACTAAGCATTCTCTATAGTAGGAAGTTATTCACTGTGTGAAAAAAAAAATCCAAATTTATCAAAACACAATCCAACAGAAATGATTACCTACTGATTTATGTTACTCATACCAGTGCTCAGAGCCCAAGAGCATTGCATTCATATGACATTTCCGCTGATTATAAGATCAAAATCTTGCTGTTAACATTATAACTTCAAAAGACCTTTGGGCATCAAAGACATTGGAGTGTAAGCAGGTATGTCAAACATAAAAATGAAACTTAGAATGTTCACTTAGCTGAGATTTTATTTTTTAGTATCCCATATTTTCAGAAATTTATTGGTTCAGCTCCAAAATTTAATTATAAGAAATGTGGTTAGAAAAAAATAGTTACCAAAGCAAGCATAAAATTGTAACAGGTGGATGTGTCTGAATTTTTATGTAAGTATTTTGCTTCCAGTTAGGAGGGAAGATGATGATACACCAACATGTACTCAGCTGTCAGTGGCTCAGGCAGAGTGGGAAGATTTGGGTATTTAAATTTGATATAGTATCTCATAGAAAAAAAAAGATCAAAATGGGTGAATCAAGAGAGTAGACTGCATTGGGATACTTCCTGTCCTTCACAAATTTCTTAAAATAAGTGTTTCTTCATCTTTAATATTTTCAATTATAGAGGCAACTTCTAAACTCTCAATATCCAAGCAATAACTACTCTTAAATCAGAATATATAGGGGGTGATATGAGTAACTTTTAAAATCCCCATATAATTCAAACTTCTACCAAAGTTGAGAACACAACTTAAAATGGCAGAAAAGTATTTTTATGGGATTGTGGCACACCACAGATGAAAAGTAAAAGAAAAGCAGAAAAAAATCCCTCCAGGAAGATGGAGTAGATGTACTTTTTCCTATTCTACTAAGTAGAGCTGAGGGTCTTGACTTTTTATATATATTTTATATATATAGTATATATTATATAATATATTTATATATATTATACATATTATTATACACACACACACAAATAAGATTTCTCTGAAAGGTCAGTAAAAAAGAAAACTGCTAGGGACCCCAGAATCCAAAGAATGACATGATAATGAGCTTCCTGGGCTTCACGTAACCTAGAACTTGGGCCTGTATTTGCCGACAACCTGAAAACACCAACAGAGAAATACAAATCCATAAGTAGAGCTGGAGACTTTAACACTTCTCTCTTAACAATTGATTGACCAACCAGACAGAATCGACATGACATAAAATAATCCAATAACATCTGCAGCCCATAAGATTTAATTGGTATTCATACAATATTCCATACAAAAACATCAAAATGCACATTGCATACTATAAGTGTATTCTGGACAATAAAACAAATCTAAGCAGATTTAAAAGTAATTTAAATTATACAGAATGCTGTTTCCAACCACAATAGAATCAAACTAGAAATCAATAACAAAAGAAAAATCTCCAAATATATGAAAATGAAACAAGAAACTTCTAAATAATTTATGAATTATAGAGGAGGTCTTAAGGGAAACAAACAGTCAAATAAATGAAATTTAAAATGCAATATATCAAAATTTATGTGACACAGGTAAAACAATGCTGTGAGGGAAATTTACAGCAATAAGTAGACATATACATTACAAAAGAAGAAAAGTCTTAAGTCAATAATCTGAGGTCCTACTTATAAAACTTAGAAAAAGTAAAATAAACTCAAAGGAAAAAGAAAGGAAACATACATAGCCGAAACTTATGACATTGGAAAGGAAAAGCAATAGAGAAGAATCAATAAAAAGAGCTGATTCTTTGGAAAGATGACAGCAGCTGACAAAGTTATAGCAAAACCAACATCAATGGGGGTCTTAGGCCCTACAATCAATCATCATAGGCCAGAACATTTCTCCAAGACCAGTTTTTACACAGAAAGGTGGAGGAGTAAGTTTCAGCAATCCTTTTAGGTTTTATGGCTGGCTCTGGTGAAAAGAGGTTCTAGTTTCTATGACTCACCTTAGGAAAGACAGATTCTAGTTTCTATGGCTAGCTTTGAGGAAGAATGAGACTAACAGTCAAAAAGTCAGGGAAAGCTTTCATTCTGAGCCTGCTTTTGTGGACTTCATTTTGGGGTACAGTATTTACTGAGTCTCAACACCAAAAAAAGAAAATATATATATATCTATAGATATATCTATCACAAATCAGCAAGATTAGGGATGCAACAAAGAACATGTCTACAGTTTGTAGACATCTAGTGGATAATAGGAGTCATACAAACACCTCTATGCACAGAAACTAATAACTTACAGAAAATAGACCAATACCTCAAATAACCCTAGCTACCACACTCATGCAGTATGAAATAGATACTTTGAATTGTATTTAAAATTCATAATTTTAAAACTCCAATTAAAGAAATATTCAGGCCCATATGATTTCATTGGAGAATTCTACCAAATATTTTAAACAGAATTAACATCAGTTCTACACAATCTCTTCCAGAAAACTGACGTAAAATGATTCCCAATTTTAAGAAGTTAATATTCGCAATACCAAAACTAAACATTTGCAAAAAAAAAACTGTAGAACAATGAATACAGATGCAAACATTCTTAACATTATAGAATGTAGCAATAAAATTATATACCTTAAGAATATTTAAAAGTCGAACAATTCAGTATATTAGCATACTAAAGAATAAAATCACATGATTATATCAGACACTGAAAATAAAACATTTGACAAAATTTAACACCCATTCATAATACTCAGAAAACTAGAATTTGAAGGAAATTACCTTAAGTGGATAAAAAGCTTACTACTACGTCTATCAAAAACTTACTGCTGACATCATACTTAGTGATGAAAGATCGAATGCTTTCCCTCCAGATTGAGAAAATTAAACAAGGTTGTCCTTTCTCAAACTTATTGAGCATACTGTTAAAATTTATATCCAGTGAAATCAGGCAAAAAAAGAAAATAAAGAAGATATGTGTTCATGGTTTGTGGTACTCAACTAGTGAGGATACCCATTGTCTCCAAACTGATAGACAGGCTTAACATAGTCCCCAATTCCCAGCATAATTAAAAAAAAAAAAAAAAAAAAAAAAAAAAAAAAAAAAAAAAAAAAAAGACTATTTCAAAATATATATATACAGAAAGGCACAAGAAATAAAGTATTTTTGAAAGGAAGAATCAAGTATAAGGATTCCCTAAACAATTACAAGATGTATACATAGCTCACTAATCAAAAGTGTGTGATATTGGTAGAGGTAAGATTCAGAATCAATACTACAGAATAAAGACACCAAATTAAATCCACAAATATATGCTCAACCTTTGTTTCATCATAGTGTTGGAGCAGTTTGACATCTATAGACTAAACATCAAGACTTACCTCTTATAAAAAATAAATCATAAAACTATAATAAAACTTCTAAAAAAGTGAATAGAAGAAAATCTTTTAAAGAGTTTAGTTTTGACACCAAAGGCACAATTTATAAAAGGAAAATTTGGTAAATTGCAATACATCAAGAAAAATTTATTAAATGCTCTAGAAGACTCTGCTAAGAGGTGAACAAGACAAGCTACAAATAAGGAGAAAATATTTGCAAACCAAATTTCTGACAAAGGACTAAATATCTAGAATATATTAAAAGTGTTGAAATTTAGTAAAAGCAGACAATTACATTCAAAAGTGGGTAAAATATTTAGACTTTTACAGAATAAGCAAATGGTATATAAGCACATGGAAATGTATTCAGTATTATTAGCCATTAGCTAAATTAAAACAGTGAACTGTTTCACTGTATACCTATTGATATGGCTAAAATTTAAAAATTAGTGAAAACATAATATGCTTGTGAAGATACATGGTAAGTAGGAATGAAAAATGGTACAGATATATTGAACAATCCGAAAGTTTCTTAAAAAAAAAAAAACAACTCAACAACTCAACATGCAACTCCCATATGACCCAATGACCCAACAATTGCACTCAGAGGCGTTTATCTCAGATAAATGAGGATACATGTTCAGATAAGAATCTGCTCACAAATGTTTATGCTTAATTCCTAATAGCTCAAAACTGGAAACAATCCGAATATCATTTAATAGGTGAAAAGTTAAACTGTTCTACATCTATATCCTATGATACTACTGAGAAATAAAAACTACTGATACACACAAAAATCCAAGATAAATCTTCCAAGAATCAGTGTCACAAAAATAAATTAGGAAGATATATACTGTATGATTAATGCATATCAGATTCTTGAAAGGATGAAATTATAAAACTGGAGAAGGGACTAGTGGTTGCTTCCGTTCAGTTTAAGAAGAGGGTGAAGGCAGGAAGGTAGTGGTTGTGTCTCAAAGTGCTGGAAAGATCTTTCTGGTGACGAAAATGTTATATATCTTAACTGTATCAATATCAATATCCTGGTTCTGATATTATATTGTTCTGTTAGATGTTAATGGGGAAACTGAGTAAAGGGTACTAGAGATTTTAAAATATTGTTCCTTACAACTACATGTGACTCTACAATTATCTCAAAGTAAAAACTTTTATGGGGAAAAGCTTAAACATTGAAACTTTATTAGAACAGAAATTTTGAGCAATTCCAGGAAGACAGCAATTAAGGTCAGCATGATGGAGGAAAATAGACAGCATAAACACATCCCAAAACATATAAAAGTGAGAAAAAAAAAAAAAACTTTTGTTGTAAGGAGGTTCCAGTAATATGGGAGCTCAGATTCAACAAACTTGCAGAGAAAGGCTGAGGTTTAAAACAGCCTGTTTATTACCTCTTTCCACATAATCTCAGATAAATTTTAGACACAAATGGTTATTCCTTAATCTACTCCTCCACTTACATGTAGGCAAAGAAATAATAGTGAATTTTGTGGAAGTGTTTAAAAAAGGGTGAAATATTGTGTTTTTTCAATATATAATTGATAGGTAGAAAAGAATGAATGAAACTTTCAAAATGTTTATAATTTTATACTATTTTTGCAACAATTATATTTACAAAGTATATTATAGCTTTTGTTCCACTTCTTTTAATTAAAATTTCCAGGCGTTTATTTTACTCACATTAAAACCTAGTTTTTAATATTTATTTTGAATTTTGCTATATTAGTAAAGTATTAGTTATGCAAAGTTTTAGTTGATTCCTTTTGATTTTATAGGTAGATGAATTATACATTATGCAAATATTGCTAATCTTACTTTTTCTTTGTATTGGCTACTAAGTGCTGTGGTGTACTTGTGTTTTTTTAAATCACATTTTCCACAGTGCTTTTTATTTATGTTTTACTTGAGACGAACAGTTGTTTTATTTACCAACTTTTACCATATTTCCTAATCTGCTTATATCTTCATTAATTGCTTTTCTTTCCACTAATGTTAATTTTTATGTTTTCCACAGATGAATGCTTACTTCATATCTTTTCAATATTTTTAATTGAAACTACACACATTGAAATCTGTATGAATGTCTCTGATTACATTTAAGCTGAAACCATATTGTGACATTTCCTTTTTTCCCCCCCCACTATCCTGTAGAGGTTATAACATTTGGTTATTCTTGTATTAAGGCTTCCTTTGTTATTGATAAGGTTACTTTTGAAAGAGTGATATTCATGAATATCAGACTACTTTTTTATATGAATGTGGATGCATATGTTTGTAATCACATTTGTTGGTAATATCAAATATTACACGGATGCACATTATCTAATTTAATCTCAAATTCTGAGAGACAATCTTCTTAGCAAATATTATAAATTTCTCAAACTGTTACAATTTTTAAAACTTTTTGCTCCACACACTGATGCTAAAGATTGAGGATAAGTCATGCGTTTTATAAGTTATAATTTTTATTAATATAAAACTATTTGCATCATTTGTTGTTTTAAATTCTACATTGCCTTATAATATTGCTTACTTGTCATTTTTTCCAGTTGCTTACTATAACCTTTACCATTGCTGGATCAACTTCTGAGTTCCTTTTCCAATTTACTTTTATAGTATGACAATTCCGTATTTTGTTCATGCATGTAATTTCATGTGTCTATGATGGTGTGCCATTTTTGTTTTGTTCATTTTTTTGTCTGTTTTCTCTAGTTACTAGTAAAATCCAAATCATGTATTTTCAATGAATCAGTAATAAATTACATGTCTCAAAATTCCATATTTGTACTTATCATGGTTTTACTTATTCTTGTAAATTGTGTCCTGAATGTTAATTATATTTTTTCTTGCTATTTCTAAGTTATCACCGCTTTGAATTTCAGGGGCATATGGATATTATATTTGCAGGCTGGTGAGTGGCTCTTTTTCAAGAGAGCACAGATTAATCACTTTGGTATCAAATGACTTATGAGAATTATAGATTATCCTGGATGATATCACATAAAATGTAGACTAAGAAGGCCAGATGTGGCTTCCTGGCTTTCAGAAGGATTATAACTGATTTCTGAATATGAGACAATGTTTGCTAGGGGAGCCAGAGCTTGAGGGAAATTCTCAGTATATGAAGCAGCTTGTTCAAAGGCCTGGAACCACTGGAGATTATAGCATACTAAATGTGAAGCATTGTAATTTGTCATGATTGGAACAAGGAGTGCATAGCAGAGAATGGTAGAAAATGTTACTGGCACATTTCCAACTGATTTATTTATATCTTAATTTTTACAATAAACTTTGGAAGTAGTTACTATTATCACCACCATTTCATGTTACAGGAAGCCGAGACATAGAAGACTTCAGTAAATTATCCCAAGTTATTTAGAGTGTGTTTTAGTACAGAATCAAATGTGGACAGAAAGTCTATTTAAGATGGTAATGTTATTATAAATTTAGGAAACTGGGAATCATTAAATATAGTTCTTAGTGTATGATTTTATAATTTTGCTATGAAGGATTATTCCCAGCTCTAAATATACAGCACTATTTCAATGGTTTTTATTTTTTCACAGGTATTTCACCTCTGTCTTAATCTGTATTCCAAACATGAGTTTGGGCTTCTCACAATCAAACAGAACTCTATAGATCAAAAGCTCCATAAAACCCTGATTTGTCATAAACTACACATTGCTAGAGAAGATGGATCAAGTGAAGTTTCAGTGATCTTGTTTTCCAGGCAAGGCAAAAATGACAAAAGGTAGGTAAATAAAAGCAAGGAATTTATTCTGAGATGACACTTTCCTGATTCTAATACAGGATATGTTTCTGACTTCTATTGAAAAACCCCTACCACTTGGACTCTAGGTGATATCTATGAGTTTAAAGCTGAGACAACTTTTACATTCCTCTTTAAATTCATTTTTAATCTACTCTATTGCTTCTGAGTGTGGAGAGTTCATAGTTAACTCTCGGTATAATAATGTTTGATGTTGGTCAATATCAAACATGTTGGCCAAAGGTGTACTCTATCTCTAGTTCTAATAGTGGACTAAGATTATTTATAAATCAGAACACTTCACAGGTAATTCACATTTTTGCTTCGAATGGTTCTAAACTCGGAAGGAAATAATTTGCTTCTATAACTCAAGTCATATAGACATGTTCAAGCAATCTAAGAGGTAGAATAGCCCTGATATAAAGTCAGATGATGGTTTACCATGTAATCCTCGAAATAATTCTGTGAAATAATTATCCTCCATTCACTAGTGAGTATAAGTGATGAGTGACAAAACAGATGCTCCAATAATCAAGATTATACCTTTTTCACTTGAACTTGATTGATAGATACTATCCATGCCCTGTGAAGGATTTCCTCTAAAAAGATAATTTCCTTTATAATACTTAAGTAAAATATTATTCTCAAATGGAAAGGCAGTGGATAGGATAAGGATTCCATTCCACTTTATTTCTCATTTAACAACTAAGCATTAAGCATTTGCTATGGGCCAGATGTAGAAAGAAAGATGAGGAAATATTTTTATCCGTTCAATTTCCTTTTTTATGAATGTACCAGCAATTTGAGAAAATTGGAGAGCTATAAACGGGTATAATAAAGTGTGATGAATGTTACCAAATAGTCTAGGTATTACAGTGGCGTGTAGCTTTTCCCCATTGGCTTGTTTTCATGTAACCTGGAAATACTTCTAAAAATGTGATGTTCTCATATACTAAATGTGGATAAAATAGCTCATAAGTGCTGTGTTGTATTTTGAAGTTCAAATTGCATTACGTCATGACACACACATATCTGATTGAACATTTATAATTGATTCTGAATTACATCATTATGTTGTGATCATGACATTCTAACTTCTCCGTTACAGTTGTTTACCAATTTGTAACTAAGAAGTAACTTGCCTAATATTTTGGTATCATATGAATGTCTTCTTTTAACCACAGACCACATGCTTTCAACAACAGTTGGTAACCTTTGTCTGGATCAATTTATTCAGTGTTATGGAATAGTAATTTTTAAAATGTGGATCAAGTTGGACCATTGTTTTCCTACTAGAAAAAATGGATATATGTTAAAACTGTCACAATTTTAAGCAGCAGCTATTCAATTGGTTTCCCAAATGCTTACAAGATTTTTTCCCTAACATTGTTTTTAAAATGTATTATAATTTTCTTTGAGTCCGTATGTGTCAATTATTATAAAAACGATTCCGCTGGGTGCAGTGGCTCACACCTGTAATGCCAGCACTTTGGGAGGCCGAGGCAGGCAGATCATGAGGTCAGGAGATCGAGACCATCCTGGTTAACACACGGCAAAACCCCATCTCTACTAAAAATACAAAAATTAGCCGGGTGTGGTGACGGGAGCCTGTAGTCCCAGCTACTCCGGAGGCTGAGGCAGGAGAATGGAGTGAACCCGGGAGGCGTGGGTTGCAGTGAGCCAAGATTGCGTCACTGCACTCCAGCCTGGACGACAGAGCAAGACTCCGTCTCAACAACAAAACAAAAACAAAAACCGATTCCTTTGCTCATTTTCACAATGGTATGAATTCAGGCAGTCTCATTTTTTGATTTTTTTTTTTAAAGCTTTTGCTATTGTTTTAATGTTTGTGTCCTCTCCAAATTCATGTTGAAATGTCAGTTGTTAATGCAATATCAAAAGGTAGGGCCTTTAGGAGTGATTAGACCACAGGAAATAGGCCTATTTGGTAACAGCCTTAGGCCACCAGACTCCCCTCTCACAAGGGGATTCCCACTTGTGAACGAGATTAAGGCTCTTATGAAATAAGCCTTTTTGCCCATTTTCTTTCCATCTGAGGACGCAGAGCTCATCCCTTCCAGAGGAGGAAGCAACAGGCATCACCCTGGAAGGAAAAAGGATAACCCTTGCCAGAAACTAAATGCTGGCACCATGCTTTTGAACTTTAGACTTCAGAACTGTTAGAAAATAAAATTGTGTTCTTTACAAATTACACAGTCTCTTGATATTTTGTTAGAGCAATACAAACTAAGACAGCATTCCTTTTTCTGTTATCCTGCCTTACATCAGGATTACTTTCAACTTTCCATGGCCAGGACCTGAAAGAATCTTAGATTTAGTAATTGTTTTACAAACTTAACTGTAATACTAGTGTTTATAGTTACTGAGAATATGTTTATAGAATAAATATATCAATAATTTTCAGTGTAACATTTAGTATTTTCACTTCATTTTATAGTTGCATCTTTTTCATATTGAATAAACTTATTCCTAACGTAATTAACATGATTGCTTAATTTGCTTTACTTTATTAAAAGTTCCAAAGTAAAATGCTGATATTACAACAAAATACTACTGAAGTATTAATTTTTTTGTATTAAATTCTTAGAAGAGATCCTGCTCAATGAAATTCCATAAGCGTGGTAAAGATGGCCTGATCTGGGTGTAGGGGGTAAAGGAATACATTTTCTGGAAAAAAAATAACAACTACATTTACTAACTCATGGTCTACATTTTATTCTCACCATGTGCTCACAATTTTCATATCGACAGCAATTACCCTTCCAAATCTTTTCTTAGTCTAATTTTGAAATAACAATACAATCATTGTGTAGAAATTGTTTTAATTACACAAACATGCTTCATATTAGCACATTTACATTATGTATCATTAATAGTGTTTTATAATTGAAAGTTATTTTAGAGAACTCTTATACAACTGGGCTGAAAACATGCAGACTCAGCTACACATGTTCTTTGTACGAGTTTTATGGTTTGGCTGTGTTCCTACACAAATCTTGAATTGTAGTTCCTATTAGCCCCACATGTTGTAGGAGTGACCAGGTGGAGATAATTGAATCATGGGGGTGGTTCACCCATCTTGTTCTACATGATAGTGACAGTTTCTCACAAGAGCTGATGGTTTCATAAAGGATTTTCGCTTTCACTGGACACTCATTCTTATCCTTCTTCACATGCTGGCAGCAAAGAGGTGTTTACTTCCCCCTTCTGCCATGATTGTAAGTTTCCTGAGACCTCCCCAGCCATGCTGAACTGTGAGTTAATTCTCTTTCCTTTATAAATTACCCAGTCTCAGGTGTCTTCATTAGCAGTGTTAGAATTAATACAAAGAAGTTTGTAATGAGCCTGGTGGTGGGCACCTGTAATCCCAGCGACTTCAGAGGCTAAGGCAGGAGAATCGCTTCAATCTGGGAGGCGGAGGTTGCAGTGAGCCAAGATCGCACCACTGCACTCCATCCTGGGCTACAGAGACTTCATCTCAAAAAATAAATAAATAAATAAAATTAATAAAATTCCAGCTTTCTTTTGATTAGAGACAAAAACAATTTCTCTGATACCACATCTTTGCCTGTAAAGATAATTCAAATAAATGAATTCTGTGATTGCACATCTAAAGATACAGAACCTAAATTATATTATTTCTGCTGTTATGTGAACATCTCAATGAATATTGGTAGAAAAGTAAAAACTACACTTACAAGCTGGAATGCTGCTCATTGTCAAGTTGTGTGTACAGAAAAAAGGAAATTTTGAAAGACTAATCTCAAACATTGAAGCACTGAGCTATCTGGGGGAAAAAAAGGATATAAGAATATGCTTAGATTTTTCTATTTGTTTTATGTAATTTTGCTGAGTTTTTTTTTCTGGGATAAAGTTTTATAACATTTGCAAGCAGTCTTATGTAAATTACCCTTTGATACAGAAACACCAAGACTTAAAACTCCTTGAAATATAAAATTCTAGTGTAGACTATTAATTGTGCAATAGAAAC
This sequence comes from Rhinopithecus bieti, assembly GCF_001698545.2. NCBI lineage: Eukaryota > Metazoa > Chordata > Mammalia > Primates > Cercopithecidae > Rhinopithecus > Rhinopithecus bieti. The sequence goes on from NW_016805390.1 coordinate 610,380, forward strand.
AATGAACACAGAAGGAAGTGGTATTTCCATAGAAAAAATAATCAAGTTTCAGAGAAGAATACCAAAGAAACAATGATGCTTAAGTGTTCAGAACTGGATATTCACTCCAAAACAAGTTGACAAATCAATACTGTTTTCTATCATGTAGCCATCTTTTTTTCTTTTGGTGTGTGTTTCCAGCGAAAGAACAATTTCAAAATTTTGCTTAAATTTATCTTTAATATTTCAATGGAATATTTTAGACGGGAGTAAAAGGAAAGAGAATGAATCCAAAAGAGCAAAGACATGGACAAAGATACTGCCACATTAGCAATTTCTGGAATTATGAAATTTTAAAACTGTCACTCATTTTAACGTTTTCTAAGTCATTTGTGTGTTTGTTGCTTTCTGTGAAAGGAGCAATGCAATTTTATATATATACATATATGTGTATATATATATATACATATATGTGTGTATATATATATATACATATGTGTGTATATATATATATACATATATGTGTGTATATATATATATACATATATGTGTGTATATATATATATACATATATGTGTGTATATATATATATACATATATGTGTGTATATATATATACATATATGTGTGTATATATGTGTGTGTATATATATATATATATATATATATATAGTCTTTGTTCAAATAAGAAAACATGGACACAGGGAGAGGAACATCACACACTGGGGCCTGTTGAGGGATGAGGGGCCAGGGAAGGAATAGCATTAGGAGAAATACCTAATGTAGATGATGGGTCGATGGGTGCAGCAAAACACTGTGGCATGTGTATACCTATATAACAAACCTGCATGTTCTGCACATGTACTCCAGAACTTAAAGTATAATTTAAACAATTTTGTTCAGTTATCTAGAATGACAAACTAGTTTTATGATTTTCATATTCATGTTTTATTCAATAATTTATGGAAGTTAAGGCTTGGAAACAGGAACTATGTTAAAAAATCAGAAAATATATGTTTTATGTATCGAGACAAATGCATTCATGTTTTAAGAGTATTAATCCATTTACTTTTGTTTATATTTTATTTTTACTGGATTATGCTTCAAACATCAATAAAATGCTCACTGTCTAAATTTTCTGGTCATTACATTTGTCATGTAAATAAAGATGTTAACAAATGAGTTGTTCTAGGCATCATTTAATCTCTGAATTCCTCTTAATTTTTCCATAGGTGCATTAGATATGTTAGTATTGATATGTCTATATTATATATTAAATTGAATTTGTAGTATGTTGCTGTTTTCTTTTGTCTCATTTTTGTTAATTTTCTTGCTGAGAATCTGAATATTCTTAATTTTTAAAATATAAGGAGTGACATCATCAAGATGCTACAGTAGGAAGTTCTTGCCCTTTCCCTCCAACAGAAACACTGATTTAACAGTGATGTACAGATGTATATAAGATGTTTAGAATTGGTTAAAAGTGGTTACCATATATCCAAATCCAGCACAAAACAGAGCATCCACATTGAATCAGGTAAGAGCAATTTCACTTAATCGACATCAGCTGTTTCCCCAAGCCAGCACTAACTGGGTGCTAAGGAAGATGGCTTTGGCCTGTGACTTGGGGGCAGGGGAAGTGGCTGAGTGGAGCATGCTTCCAACATCCCAACATTTTTGGGATGCTGCCTGAAAGGACTGTTTGTCTGGCTTCACCTGGAGCATTGGGAAAACCAGCTTAGTTTGGAGGTCTGAGGGCAGCAAGGAACAAAGAAAATGTACAGGTAGCTTTTCTTCAGCTGACAAGGCTTTGTGAGATTTGCGAAAGATAAGCAACTCTGACATTTCTCTCCCAGGAGGGAGAGTAGTGGAGCATGCATTCAACATCCTGATCTTTCCGAGAACTTCATTTAGCTACTTTCAATTAGTGTAACATCATCCAAATTATTTTATGTAGTTGGAAATAGGATGTACTTCTTGAAGGGAAATAGAAAAAATTCCTAAAATTCATATGAAATTACAAAAGATCTGAATAGCCAAAACAATCTTGAGCAAGAAGAACAAAACTAAAAGCATTACTTTCCATTCATTAAAAACCTATCATTGTTAGGGGTGGCAAATATCTGAGTTACTGGTGGCGAATCTGTACAGGTCTGCAGCAACCTCAATTCTTGCCTCCTCAGAAGAGAGAATTTGAGGGGCATAAGGCAGAAAAAGAAACTGAGGTGTATTTCAGAGCAGGAATGGAAGTATATTTTAAAAGGCTTTAGAACACGAAAGAAAGGAAGGTACACTTGGAAAAACCCAAGTGGGCTTGTGAAGGTCAAGTGTGGTGTTCAACCTTGATCCTAGTGCTTCACGGGCTGGCCCCTTTCCCATGAGTCTTCTCTTGGTGGACTGTCCACATGGGCTGTGCCCTTACACTTGGGAAGTGAGTACACGTAGTGTGTTTAGGACATATGCATTCCCATCTGAGGCTTTTCTTCCCTTTTCCAGTGGAATGCCCGGGAAGGTCCTTTTGTCCGTCTCTTAATGCACATGCCTGGGAAGTTGCTTCTCCCTGGTGTCTGCATTCAATTAACGCTTTCGTGCAACAGATGTGGAACATCAGGAACTGGCCTCTCCCTGGCGCCAGCTGCCAATTTAGCATGTTTAGAGAGGCAATGGGATAATTACCAATCACCCAACATTTGTAGTGGGTTGGGGAGAGCCTTCTCTTGCCTGCTTATGCCTGTCGAGCTACCTGCAACATTATGATGGCTGTTATCCTCAAAACAAAAAAGCAAGAATGTGGAGGAATGGGATCCCTTGTACACTGTTGGAATGTAAGATGGTGCAGCCATTATGAAAAACAGTATGTAAATAGAACTACTATATAGTACAATCATCCTACTTGTGGGTGTATATCCTAAAGTATTGAAATCAGGATTTTGAAGAGATACCTGTATTCCCCTATTAATTGCAGCATTATTCCAATAGCCGATATGGAAAAAAAATTTTCCATAGATGGATGAATATTTTCCAGTGTGTATAATAGAACATTATTTAGAAGGAAATCCTGCTGCATACACCAACAGATGAAATTGGGAGGTAGTATACTAAGTGAAATAAGCCAATTACAGATGAACAAATACTCTACAATTCCACTTGTGTGAGGAATCTAACAGTCAAACACAGAAGTATCAAGTTGATTGGTGGCTGTCAGGACTTGGAGGGGAACTGGAAACTTGTTTTTCAATGTATAAGAAGTTTATGCGAGATAAATGTGTTCTAAACATCTAATGTACAACATAGGGCTTATAATTTACAATACTGTATTGCACACTTAAAATTAAGTGGGTAGATCTCACATTGTTACACAATATAAAAATCTTTATCATTTTGAATGTTTTTAACATCAGTATTTGTATTTAAATATTGATATCTCTTATTTTCACGAACCAGCTGTCAGTAGGAGGGTTCCTTGGAGGTTGGAGTGCACAGGAAAAATGTAATCAGCTTAACACACACACACACACACACACAAATTTGCTAAAGTGATGTGCAGTTTGAGTTCCCCTTAACTCACCTTCTTTGCACTTCACTTCATCATACTTTTCTTCCACGCAGCCACTTACAGCACTACATTGCTACTCTGTTTATTCTCAGAATTGGCCAAATCAGTTTCCACTAGAACAGGGATGTTCTCATCCTGGGAGTGTGTTTTAAGGCTTGGTTGCTGGCGTTTCTCTGGGGGCTGCTTTCTACAGGTCTCACTTGAGCCGTTTCCCCCATGGTACCCACCACACCATAAACAGCCGTTTGCAACAATTCTGCTAGATTTGAATGCCCCCTGCTCTGTTCATTTACATCTTATCGGGAATTATTGCCAGAAATCCCTAGGTTCTTCTCACTAATGGTAAAAACTGGGGGAACTTTTGAAAACACCCATTGTTGTCACCTATGTTTGTAAGGTGAAGTAGAGAATCATCAGTACTAGGCTGCTCTCCTGCTCCTAATGAGTACTGAAACATTAAGAATATTGTTTAAAATGACGATTATAAATCAAAAGCAAAAAATTTAACTCTCAATTTTGAAGGTGAGGAAATCTGATGAGGAACAAAGGTAATAAAATTTAACTCATTTGTTATTTAGGAAGAAAATGTCTGGCAGTAAATTTTATTGAGGAAAGCACACCAGAAGAGTTAAAAAAAAAAAAAAAAAAAAAAAAAAAAAAAAAAAACTGATAAAAGTAGTTGCCTGTGAGAAGCAAGTATTGTGGTGGGGAATGGTGGAATAGAGATGTTTTATTTTCTTTATAAACGATTGTTTACTACTGATGTTCCAACCATGGGCTGCTATGTTCTCTCTCCTTTATGGTCATTTCTTTTAGAGGTTTGTAGTACCTCTGGATCCTTTGTCTTCTAGTTCAGGAGCATTCTGTTCCTGAAATAAAGTCGACAGTCTGAACTTACATGTAGTTGATTAGGAGATTTATGGCTGTCATGATGCCTTGCTGGATACCACAGGAGTCAAGGGTAACAGATAAATCCTTCTTCTGAAATTAAGTGACAGACTTATTTCAAAGACATAAATTTAAAAGATTTCCAAAAGCTTTCTTATATCATTCAAGGTACTGAATGTTTTCAATTCAAATAATCTTGTGATCAGCTCTGTGACTTCTCTAAACACATTTAATTATCACTTGTTTGTACCAAAAATCAATGCATGCTATATGGGTATGTTTTAAACTTCAGAATTTTTAACTAAAATTTTCTTAGCAGCCAACAACTCTGAAAGCAAATTCATACTATTTAGTGTAGCTTTGTTATTACTAAGCTAGAGAGTTTTAACTGTTCTTAATGATTGAATTTTGGACATTCGGGGTTTCTTGTGAGTCAACTATTTTGAAAGTTTTCTCCCTTAGTATGAAAATGTTTTCTCCTAACGTTAAAATATTTGATACATTCTGTAGAATATAATTTACCAATTAATTGGAACTTTCAAAATCTATGACACACTGGTAGGTCTTGATATTAAATCCAGTTCAAGACATGACATGTTGGCATGTAGGACAAACAGTGAAGTCATTTTTACTGAGTGTTAACATTAAGTTTTCTATCATTCTATTGTTTGCTGATCTGGTTTGATTATAATAGCCTTATATTTTGAAAAGTGTGATGCCTTCAATTTTATCTTTTGACCAATATAGCTTTTGCTATTTGAGGTTTTATACAAATTTTAGGACTAATTTTTTTATTTCTGTGAAAACAAATTATATAATTTTTATAGGTGGTGATTTGAATGTGTAGATCACTGTGGAGTAGGAATATTTTAGCTGTATTAATTTCTTCAAATTCATAAATGTAAGCTATCTTTCCATTTGTGTCATTTTCAATTTCTCTCAATGTTTTAGAGTTTTCAGTACATAGGTCTTTTAGCTCCTTAAGTTTACTCCTAAGTATTTTTTAGATGCTATTGTAAATAGCATTATTTTGGATATTAATGTGTAAAAACACTAAATTTCTGTATGTTCAACTTGGTATCCTGCAACTTCACTCAATTTTTAAGTAGGGTTTTCTACATACAACACTATGCCATCAGCAAACATACAATTTCAAAGCAGAATTTTGCTGGCATAAAAACAGACACAACACATTAAACATTATAGAAAGCTCAGAATTAAACCCAGGATTTAAGATCAATTGTTTTTATAACAAAAGGTCCCAAGAACACACAGGGTAAAACGGAGGCTTCGATAAACAGTTTTGGGAAAATTGGATATACACATGAAGATAAAAATTGGGCCCTTATCTAACCCCGTCTACAAAATCAACTCAAAATGGATTAAAACTTAAACAGTCAAGACCGAAAACTGTAAAGTTACTAGAAAATGGGAGAAAATCTCTGCAACATTAGTTTGAGCAAAAATTAGATATGACCCCAAATCACAGGCACACAAAGCAGAAATAGACAAATGGGATTAAATCAAACTAAAAAGCTTCTGCACAGCAAAAGAAACTGAACTGTGAAGAGTGCATAAGTTGGGAGAAAATATTTGTAAATCATACATCTGATAACATGCTAATAAGCAAAATATAACAAACAATAGCAAGAAAACAACTCAAATGTGCGAAGAACTTGAAGTTTTGTTTTTTTTTTTTTTTTTTTTTTTTTTTTTTTTTTAAGACGAACGGTCAACATATATAAAAAATGTTCAATGTCGGCCGGGCATGGTAGCTCATGTCTGTAATCCCAGTACTTTAGGAAGCTGAGGTGGGCGGATCACTAGGTCAGAAGACCGAGACCAACCTGGCTAGCACAGCGAAACCCAGTCTCTAGTAAAAATACAAAAAATTAGCCCAGCGTGGTGGTGGTGCGCCTGTAGTTCCAGCTACTCCGGAGGCTGAGGTAGGAGAATGGCCTGAACCCGGGAGGCGGAGCTTGCAGTGAGCCGAGATTGTGCCACTGCACTCCAGCCTGGGTGACAAAGTGAGACAGTCTCAAAAAGTGTTCAATGTCTTTAATCAAACAAATTAAAACCATAATGAGATTAACTCATGTGTCAGGATGGCTACTTTTAAGAAGACTAAAAATAATCAAGGATATGGGGGAAAAGGGAACCCCTGTAGACTGTTATCCAAGCTATTTTAGAAAACAGTGTGGAAGTTCCTCAAAAAACTGGAAATAGAATTACCATATAATCCAGCAATTCCCCTTCTAGGTATACATACATACATAGGAATTAGGAATTTAATATGTCAAAGCAATATCTGCACTATGTTTATTTCAGAATTATTCACAATAGCCAAGATAAGGAAGCAAACTTGGTGTCCATCAAAAGGATGAGTGGATAAAGAAAATGTAATATAGGCCAGGCCTGTTGGCTCATGCCTGTGATCCCTGCACTTTGAGATGTTGAGGCCAGATCACCTGAGGTTGCAAGTTCTAGACCAGCCTGACCAACATGGAGAAATCCCGTCTCTACTAAAAATACAAAATTAGCCAGGTGTGGTGGCACATGCCTGTAATCCCAGCTACTCGGGAGGCTGAGGCAAGAGAATGGCTTGAACCAGGGAGGCAGAGGTTGTGGTGAGTGGAGATGACACCACTGCACTCCAGCCTGAGCAACAGCTAGACTATCTCAAAAATATATATATATATATATGTGTGTGTGTGTGTGTGTGTGTGTGTGTGTGTGTGTGTATGTATGTGTGTATATATATATATATGTATACATGTGTGT
>NW_016805390.1:617883-629898 GCF_001698545.2 Rhinopithecus bieti
TTATGCACAACGGAATACTTTCATTTTACAGCCTCTAAAAAGAAATCCATTTTAAACAGATGAACCTTCAGGACATTAAGTGAAAAGACAAATACTGCATGATAGCATAAGTGAAATATTGAAAAGTCAAACTCATTGAAAGGAAGAGTAGAATGTGTATTACCAGCAGCTGGGGAGGGGAGAATAGGGAAAAAGAGAGCTGTTGGTTAAAAGGTAGGAAGTTTTTGTTGGGGTGATCAGACCCAACACCAGGTCATGGGGTGACAAAGTCCAGTGGAGTCAGAGGATTGAGAAGACAATTTGAGAAAGGTGGCACACCAGAGGGCCGTCGTTATCATGGAGGCTGCAAAGGCCCTGAGCTCTGGAATCCCATAGGAATTCATTGGTAATCCAACAAAAACAGGGTAGTGCGACTGTGGAGGCCAAAAGGAGACGTTGCATTAAACACGATTTACACAGCTGTGATGGTTTAGCATTTGCATGGAACATGTTCTGCTACTTGAGATAATGGGAATAGGAGCCTAGGAGGGCTAGAAGCAAGGAGCCACCAAGTCTAGACACATGCCAGAGAACATTATGTCAGACATGCATGCCCTACCCTCACAGTTCCCTCCCAACATGCTCCCCCCTTTTTTTGTAAAGGTATCATTACTATTACAGCATAAAAAGTGGCCTTTTAATTGAGCAAGGCAATTGCAGGCTGTGTAGCCCTTAATTGCTGGTTGGTGATCCAGCTTCATTTTTCTTGGCCCTTATTCAAACTGGAGTCACTCTGGTTTGAATGCTTCCCACATACTTCCCCCCCTCCCCTTTCAGAAGGGGGACCCTTAAAATCCTAGGGGTTGCAGAAGGATGAAGGTCCATCTTCTGTAACTTCATGCTGAATGGAGGCTATGATACTCCTGCCTAACTATTAGGGTCTCTTGTATTCAGGGTAGAGGAGCTGAATCAGAAAGCATTGGTCCATTAAGCATCCTTGACTCTGGTCGGTCCTTGTTCCATCTTCGCATTCAGATTCAACAGTCTCATGGCTCATACTGTGGGAACCTGGTCCATGGTTGGGATCCATGGATCCCTCCCATCTCCCAATTTCATGGTCGTAACACATCTTGAGAGCATCCACACGGTTCATTCATCTCCTGCAAAAACACAAGCATACCCTCATCCCCAGGTTAGTAACTCTACTGAAACAGAAGCAAAAACTTATGGCTGTAGCCGGGAGGTCACTGATAATGAGAAGCAGGCCCTTTCTGATTAAGAGAAGGCATAGAGAAAGCAAATCGAGGCTTTTCAAACCTTCAATTTACACTGTACAGGTGGGTCCACTAGATGCTGTGGCTCATGATAGATCTTCAGATGTTTGGTGGGCACCCACCTAAGCACCCGATTGTCACCTGGAGATACATGAGCAAATCCTCTTCCCCATAATTATCTTTAGGCAGGGATCAGAGGAAGTAGACTCCGGTAAGGAGAATTTTGGGGTCTAATGGCTTCCTGATGTTTGATAGGGAATTCCTAACTTCCGAGGGAACGCCTTTCTCTCCACATTGCTGCGTGGGCATGGAGGACTAGGGAAGAATACTTCGAGTCTGTATTTACTTTTTCCTTCTAATTCTAGTGTATAATGGCCCCTACTTTTGCTAAAATGTCTCTCCCTAACAAAGGACTGGGGCTTTCGGACATAATTAGAAAGGCATGTGAGAAGAGTAAAGTTCCCCAGTCAACCTAGTGGCGGGGAGAAGTATCTAGTGACTACTTGTCCTAGAACCCCTCGGATAGTGACATATCTGGAAGACAGTTGTCCAGGACAGGAGAGTAAGACTGAGAAGGCTGCACCAGTGTCCATGAGACAGTTAACCTCCTGGCCCTCAGTGGTCCAGCATACCTGGGGCCTTGTGAGGGTGATGGCATGGGCTGGCGTTTGGCCCAGGCACCCTCAGTCCTGCTGCTGGATCATCTGGTGGTTTGACTCAGAGGACCTTCCTTCCCTGGGGCGTGGGCCTTCCAGTGTTCCCCTGACATAAGGGGCATGCACAAGGGGGCAGCTTATTTCTACTTGGACAATTTTTAAAGTGCCCTTGTAGACCACACTGGAAGCAAGCCCTATTAGGCATTTGATTTTCCCAGCCTTTCCCTTTCTCAGAGCCTCCAACGTCTGCTTGCCTGAGGGTCATGACTAAAGCGGTGGCCTTTTTAAAAAATCCCGTTTGTACCATTCCACATGCTCCTCCTGATCTCTATTATAAAAAACCAAGGTTGCCAAGTTCAATAGGGTTTCTGAGTTTTACTCCAGGCCTAAGATGGACTTAGGAAGTTTTTCTCATGTCTGTAGCTGACTGATAAAAACTTATCCTTTAAGATTAGTTGGCCTTCAATAGTCAGGTGACAGAGGTATAGCTTCCTCAGTGCCTCCCTTAGTCTCTCCAAACAAGCAGGATTTTCTTCCTTTCCCTGTGTTGTAGTGGACATCATTGAATTTATAACCACCTTCTTAGTTTTCCTTAGTCCTTTTAGCACGCAAATTAGCAAATGTCTGCGGCACCAGTCTCCATGTTCTGATTCTGGGTCCCAGTGAGTGTATATACTGGGAACTGCCTGCTGGCCTGTGGGGAATCATTCTCTTTCCTCTATTGTCATCCTGTCATTGACCTGAGATACCAGAGATCACCAAACCCTCGAGCTGCAGTTATGGCGGCACTTTTCTCATTTGGGGTTAGTGTCTGATTTAACAGTAACATCTCTCCATGTCAGATCAAAGGATGGTCCTAACCCTTGTGAAACATCAATATAACCATCAGGGTTATCTGATAAAGCAAATTAAAATAGACCTAGGTAAATTTAAGTCCGAGAGGGAAAAAAGGTACATACACTCTGGGCCATATTCTCCAGAATACAACTTAGGGGTGTTTTATGCCTTGGGGGGAATGTTTCTCATCGGAAAAAACAGATGCCAGCACCCTTAGTCATTTTCTGATGAGCATTAGTCCTAGAGCGTCCTCTATGGTTCTAAAATGCTTAATTCCTTTCCAGGATGCGTAACCACCCATGAACCTCTGCTTATCTGATTAGTTGTGCTCTCTGGTGTAGCAGTCCTGCACCTGTTTTCCCACCTTTCTTGACCACAAAGGAGGGGGTCCGGGCTGCTGGATTCTAGTGGTTCTTTACCAGCCTGCCCAACATCGCCTTTGCACTCAGAATTCTAGAGCTGGGGTCCTTGAGTATTTCCATAACCCAGCTGTCCCCATTCAGATGTACTACCATCAACAGTTCTTATGCAAATTCGTTTCAGAAGGTGTAGGTAAACCTTTTGAGTCAGGATTGAGATAGTTTGATTCTGTAAGTACTTTAAGGCTTGGCTGTGCAAACAGCTTGCACCTTTGAGTAGACCAATTATTAGGCAATTCTTCTAACTCTGCTTCCACAAGTCTCCCTATCAATTACTGAATACCCATTGTGTTTTTTCCACCTCAGTCACCTGGGAGGGACCATCTAGCGTCCTGTCCTGAAGGGAGTTCCTGGGTCTGGTCGGACCTTTTATGGTAATTAAGATTTAAATCTATCATTAGGAAACCTGCTGGGTTAAGGGAATTTTCAGTGGTTAATGTTAAATTTATCTTTTTCTAACAGAATAGCCCCATACTTTAAGATTGGGTTAGTAAGCTATTTTTTTTTTTTTTTTTTTTAAACTTAGGATAGCTCTGAACTGGTGAGGTGTGCTCACAACGAGGTTTCTTCTAAGTTATTTTTCCACTTTCTTCTGTTAGCAAAGCAGTTGCTGCCACCAATGGAATGCATTTTGGCCATCCGTGGGTTACTGGGTTAAAGATTTTTGATAGCAAGGCTACTGGTTGTCAGTGGTCTTAGTGCTTTCGGGCTATGCCCTTGTTTACATTGACAAGGTAGTATTGGAGTGTTACAGGGTCACTGAGAAGACCTTCAATTTTAAATTTACCCTGACTTTTAAAGGAATAAGGTACTTTTTTTTTTTTTTTTTGGAAGTACTTGTATATCTTTCATCCTTTGTAGATGGATTTTGGAAACACAGAAGGATGTTTGCTGTCGTCCCTGCTGGATTATAGTTATGAGAAATTGCCATGCTTCAAGGTCTACCTCGACTCTAGCATTTCGAATTTTGTATAGCACCACCAAGTGCTCCAGGTTTTAATGTTGCAACTACAGGAGTAGTAAGAGAAGTGGCGGCCTTTCACTGAATTCAGGAGGTGGAGCTGACAGGCTAGTACAACATTTATTCAGTTTCCCTTTTCTTTCCTCCGCGGTTCCCGTTCCTCACATTCAGAATCTGAAGTTAGTTTTCTACACTCGTCCTCCTCTTCCTCATCTCAATCTGCATCATCTGTTATGAAATGGCTCAAGAGTTGCTTTTATTAGCGCCTACATTGACCAAACTGAGACGGGAATTTTTGCTTTTTTTTAAATCTCTGCCAATTCTCTCCCATTACATCCAACATCCATAGTCCCTTGTTCCGGGAACCATAGGCAAAACTGCTTTACTAGAGAGTATTAAATTCTGAGTACTAACTTTCCCCCCCCCCCCCCCGCTCATAATAAATGCCTTAAAAAAATTTAAATAAGCAGAATGTCTGCTTTCACTTTGTCCCATTTTCATCCTGGTTCTTCCGAGCACTCAGCTTTCCCGCCAAACTTCTAAAAGACATCTAAAAGATGAAGCCTAAAAGACGTTCTCGGGGTTTTTTTTTTTTTTAAACCATGCATCCTTCGCTTTCATCGGCTCTAGCATTCCTTCACTGGGGTTTTTGTCACCCCACATTGGGTAGCCAGGAATGTTGGGGTTATCAGACTAACACCAGGTCGTGGGGGTGGCAAAATCCGGCAGAGTCAAAGGATTGAGAAAAAGACAGATTTGAGAGAGAAAGGTGGTACTCTAGAGGGCCATCGCTATCATGGAGGCTGCGAAGGCCCCCCAGGGCTGCGAGCCCACGGTATTTATTGGTAATCCAGCAAAGAAACAGGTGGTGAGAATGTGGAGGTCAAAAGGACAGGCTGCATTAAGCACATGATTGACAGCTGTGACAGTTTAGCATTTATATGGAACATGTTCTGCTACTTGAGATAATGGAAGTAGGAGCCTACGAAGGCTAGAAGGAGCCAGCAAGTCTAGACTCATTCCCGAGGACGTTATGCAAGCCCTGTCTCAGTTTCCCTCCCAACACTCAGCTTTTTCCCAAAAGTTATAGGAAGAATAAATTTTTAAGATTTATTGCACAGTATGATGACTATACTTGATAACAATGTATCCTACATTTCAAAATTGCCATGTTAGTAGATTTTAAATGTTCTCACCACAAAAAAAGGTAAGTAGGTGAGGAAATGAATATGTAAATTAAGTTGATTTTATATATCTACAATGTGTATATGTATGTGTATATAATTTTATGTATCTACATATAATACATCAAATTGTACCTCATAAATTTATATAATACTTGTCAATTAAAAATGTTTAAGAAGAATTTATCAAAAAATTGGATAGTTGAAGCAAATTTTCTTTTCCTTAAAATGAGGGAAGATAGAGCTGGCTACCAGAATAAGGTTTTACTTTATTCACAGGCCAGTTGTGCAAGCTATACTGAGATTTCTGTATTTGCAAGAATATAGAGGCAATGTGATTTATTACATATCCAATCATACTTAAAATTTGGATAAACAAATATACATTTTTCATCAAATCTTTAAGGCACTGAGGCATATCACCAATTAAGGTTTTGGCATTGTTGATTCTTGTTTTTGTCATCACCATTTTCAGCTGCAATTTTTTTTTTGTCCTAGGACAGCAACAAATGACATATTTTCATCCAGCCTCTAGTTTCTCTCATCTATGATAATGATTCCCGGACTCACTCACTCATATATATACAGATCCAGTGACTTGAATTCTACTACAGATGCCAATAGTTCTCTATGATCTTCCTCTGGTTTCTATAGTGAATGATGGTTTTTAGAGTTACACTCTTTCTTATATTTTCAGGATTATCATTTCCTTTTTTGTTTTGTAGTATTTTTAAGCATAAACACAACCCTGTGTTCTAAAGACTTGGTGTTTTCTAGTAGACCAATAAATAAAAGCCTTTGGTTTTATTTACCATTTAATTGAGTGATAGTTGGGTTTAAATAACTAAGAAGGCATTAATAAACATAATTTGCATTCCAATATATTTTACTCCTAGAATTTTTCTTACTATATTTTCTCAAATCCATCCATATAAGCCCATTACCATAATGATCCAGCCCATCATTACAAACTCACCTAGACTCAAACCTTTTCTTTCCATAGAAAATCTTGCTTCATTGAGCACATGCTTCTTTATAGCACCAAATAATCTGACTCTTCCTAACTCCCAATTCCTATTACCTACTTTATTCTATCTCCAATACTTCTATCAGTTTTTCAAATATGTCATGCAGTGTTATTCCTTTGGACCAGGGTATTTCTCTTGTTTAAACATTTTCCCCCCTCCTCTCACTTTTCCTCACAATATACACATTGCCTAGACAACTACTCATATCTTACATAAAAAGATATTACATACTTTTGGAGCTCTGTGCCTTTCTTGCATTGCTAAAAAAAATTAAAATGTTTTCCCTATTTAATTCCATATAAGTAATTGTGTGTAATTTATCCATAATAATGCAAAGAAATAACCATTCCCAGTTGCAGATTGTTTGTCAATTTAAGTTCCTCAAAGGCAGACACTGTTTGTCTCTTATTCATTCCTGAATCCATAGTTTCTAGACATTATCTAGCATATATTAAAAACATTACATATTTGTTCAATTAAAAATATCTTCTTATAAATATCTGACTAAAATCTAAGTATTGGCAATTAAAATGACTCAATATCTTTGCTATAGTTTTAAGAAATTTTCTGCACCAGATATTACAACTAAATTTACATAAAATATTTTGAAAGACATATTTTGAATATTTCTGTCCATTATATGTTGATTAAAACATTAGTAACAATTTTCTTGTACCAATCTGCTTTTCATAACAGGCATATACATCCAGTAAAATCAGACTGATCTAGCATATATTAACCACAAATCTCCATGTAGTTGTTCGTTTACTCATCTGTAGTAAAATAATGGTTAATATTCAAATGTTAACGCAAGACTCTAGAAAATTTTGAAGTAACATAATAATCAAAGGCAGGTTTATATTGTTTATGTTAGAGTTCTAATGGCAATAATAATTACTGTAATAATAGCTGCTGTATGTGGTCCACACATCAGAAACATATACGTTCCATTTCAGCATCATCAAGACCCTGATATATAGATATTCATATCCCCCTTCTACAAATTAAGACACCTCTAAGGTCACATAGTTGAGCAGTGACAGGATCAAGAATCAAACCCAGGTTTTTTAAATTACAAAGTTCAGGCTCCTGAGAACTGCTTGCAGTTCACGACCATCAGAATTAGATGAACTAAAGGTATTAAGCTGATTTCTCAGGGTATCTATGCCATATTGGGATCTAAGACCTGGTTTTAACTTTTAGGATTAGGAAAATCTGGAGCAAGTCCGCTCCCTGGGGCCCAATTTGATAAAGTAAAACTCATAAGAGACTTGTTTATAGACAAGAATGCCAATTCGCTATTTTATCCTGAGAATTGTTACAGTAAAGCTGGCTTTAATATTCATGCTTGGTTGTTTTATGCATTTTATGACATATTCCATGTTAGGCTATAAAGTCTGAATCCTCTGAGAGCTGTGACTGTTACCTAGGGGTGACTAGGAGAAACTGACATACTGATAGTTGTTTTATAATGCTATTTTTGGGTGATTCTGATAATTGATATTTCCTAAGAAATAGTCCTCTGAGCTAGCATTTTTATTTATTTTTTAAAATACACTGAATATAGAGTATATTACCTTTCTGTTACTCTTTTCCTTCTAACATTGAAATTTAAGAAGAGTTTTCTCTCTACAATAAAGTGATTATTCCTCACTCTTACAGGTTTGATAATGTAATTTCCTCAAATCCTTGAAAGCAGTTCTATCCTGTAGGATCAGATACTCACTAACCAAACACATAAACTGATACATACATTCAGAATATCAATTTATCCAGCACTTTAAAACAAGAATATGACACCTACAGAAACAACATGTTCCTAGTATGCACAGCTAGTGCATTCTCTTCCTGTAGAGACAATAGCAAAAAAAAAAAAAAAAAAATCAAAATTATAAAACTGATAGATGGACATGTAATAAGAATAAAATTCTCTAGTGTTATGTATTACATAGTAGTGACACCAGTTTGTTCTATGTATTTAAGATGACCTTAAAAATGTGGCTAAATTTTGAAGTATTCTGTACATCCCAGGTTGAACATTGTCATCATCTCCTTTACAGCGTTCCATTATCTTTTTTCCTGGATAGACCAGACTCCTCTCACTTGACTTTTTCATTCTTTTCTTAGCCTGTTAATATTATTTTCCAGTTCAAATAGGAACATTTTACCTCATCAGTTAGTTCTTAAACTTTTATTTAACCTACACTGAAATTATCAGGATTAAGAATCAAACCCAGGTTTGATTCTTTAACTCTGAGAATATTATTTTAAAAAATTTTCAAGCCCTTTTGAGTAATTCAAAAAATGGGTGAATAGATGCCATTTGACAACCATCTCTCTGACATTACTGTCTATTTTGCTACTCTTTGATGAAATTACTAATGTCTAAAATATGAGTCTCTATGCCTCACTCTAAAGAATGCACTTCATAAATTTCTTAGTTATTTATTTTGACTCAACTTCATTAAGCAAAATAGGGTATAAAGGAGGGTATGTTGAAAATCTGTAAGTGGGATATTGAATGTGTGTATAAGAACTTCATATATCTCCTCAAAAAATTCTCTCTCTCGCTCTAGCTTGGTTACAGGTGTTTTCTTCTGTTCTTTCTGTATGTCAGATTGATTATTTCTCTGAAGATCACTTTTATGTGCCCCACTTGAATGTGCAGGTTCCTGCACTTGAGTCATTTTTTTATCCCATTTCTCATAACTTGTCAGAGCCTAGTGTCATGTGGCCCACTACCCATTAGTTAGTGGTCCTAGGAAAAATTATATAAGAAAGTATGCTAAAGAGGACTTTCTAAATCTAGCATATCTTCTAGCATAGAGAGGAATAGACAGAACAGGAAAGGAAAGGAGAGAAGAGGAGAGGACTCCTATAATAAACAATTTCTCCTACAATAAATCAGTGTAGTTCACTTGCACACCTATTGGCATCTCATCACTAAGTTTTAACAATTTGTTAAAGGATCCAGGCACTGATATATCTGACAAGAGTTAAATGGAAGGACTCATCCCAGTAGTATGAACTTATATAATAGAGAGGCCACTGTGGGTTTTCATGGACTTTGATGGCTTTGTACAAGAGTGTATGCTATAGTGAGATGAATTGAGATTTGAACAGGTGGAGAAAGGAGAACATATTCAAAGGGAGGGAATAGCACATGTAAAGACACATAGACAGAAGGATTCCTGTGCATTGAGGAAGTAGTTCCTTCTTATCTTGTCTGAGGTGGAGTTATTCAATTAAATATTTCTAAAATTTCTAGGAAATATGACTATAATTTAGAGAGTGAGATACATTCTAAATGTCCTCTTCATATTAGACAGGTTCTTTGGGTGATGCTAAGCCATTTCCAAATATTAAAAGAGGAGATCATAATTGTATTAATACTACTAACATGTTTATGAAAATATGACTGATCTATAAAACTGACTTATCAAAAGATAATTTAAAGTATCACTGATGCACTACATAAAAAATTAAAAACAAAATTCATATAATCTCAATAGATGGAGAAAAGCTTTTGACAAAATTTAACATCCCTTCCTGTTAAAAACCCTCAATGAACTAGGCTTCAAAGGAACATATCTCGAAATAATGAGTCATCTATGAAAAACCCACAACCAACGTTACACTGAATAGGCAAAAGCTAGAAGCATTCCTCTTAAGAACTGGAACAAGACAAGGTTTCCCCCACTCACCACTGCCTATTCAGTGGAGTGTTAGAAGTCCTAGCCAGAGAAATTTGTCAAGAGAAAAAAAATAAAACACATTCAAATAGGAAAAGAGGAAGTCAAATTATTTCTCTTCACTGATGCTATGATTCTATACTGAGAAAACCCCAAAACCTCTGGTAAAAGACTCCTAGATTTAATACATGACTTCATTAAAGTTTCAGGATATAAAATCAAAGTACAAAATTATTCACCAATAATATTCCAACTGAGGGTCAAATCAAGAACACAATCCCATTGACAACAGCTACAAAAAATAAAATATCTAGGAATATAACTAATGAGATGAAATATCTCTATAAGGAGAACCATGAAACACTGCTGAAAGAAATCATAGAGGATGCAAGTGACCGCATAGACCAATGGAACAGAATAGAGAACCCAGAAGTAAAGCTACACACCTGAAATCAACCAATCTTTGACAAAGTCAACAAAAATTAGAAAAAATAAGCAATGGGAAAAGGACTCCCTGTTCAATAATTGGTGCTGAGAAAACTGGCTAATCATGCACAGAAGACTGAAACTAGACACTTACCTGTTACTATATACAAAAATTAACCAAGCTGGATTAAATATTTAAACATAAGACCTCAAACTATAAAAATCCTAGAAGAGAACTTAGGAAATACCCTTCTCAACATTGACCTAGGTAAGGAAATTATGGCTAGGTCTTCAAAAGCAATGGCAACAAAAACAAAAATGGACAAGTGGGACCTAATTAAAGAGCCTCTACACAGCAAGAGAAACTACAAATAAACATACAACTTACCGAATGAGAGCACATATTCACACACTATGCATCCAAATAAAAGGACTAATATCCAGAATCTATAAGGAAGTTAAATAAATCAACAAGAAAACAACAAATAACCCCATTAGAAAAGTGGCCAAATGACATGAACAGATGCTTCTCAAAAGAAGACATACAAGTAGCCAACAAACATGAAAAAATAATCAACATCACTAATCATTTGAAAAATGCAAATCAAAACAATAATGAGATGTTATTTCACACAAGTCAGAATGGCTATTATTAAAAAGTCAAAAAATAACAAAGGTTTGCTAAGCTGTGGAGAAAAAGGAATACCTATACACTGTTGGTGGGAAGGTAAATTAGCCACTGTGAAAAGCAGTTTTGAGACTTCTCAAAGAACTGAAAATAGAACTGCTGTTCAACACAGCAATCCCATTACTTGGTATATACCCAAAGAAAATAAATTGTTCTACCAAAAAGACACCTTCACTCATATGTTGATCACAGCACTATTTACATTAACTAAGACAAAAATCATTCCAGGTGCCCATCAACAATAGATTGGATAAAGAAAACGTGGTATATATACACCATCAAATTTAAAGAATGAAATCATGTCCTTTGCAGCAACATGGATGCAGCTGGAGGCCATTATCCTAAGCAGGAACATGGATGCAGCTGGAGGCCATTATCCTAAGTGAATTAACAAAAAAACAGAAACCCAAATATCCCATGTTCTCACTTGTAAGTAGGAGCTAAACCTTGGGGATACAAAGACATAAAAATGGGAACAGTAGACACTATGGATTCCAAAAGGAGGTAAAGAAGGAGGGGGAAAGGGCTCAAAAACTTCCTACTGGATACCATGTTCACTAATTGCATGATGGGCTCAATAAAAGTCCAAACCTCAACATCACCCAATACACCCTTGTAACAAACCTGCCCATGTAACCCCGAATCTAAAATTTAAAATTAAAAAATATTTCACTATTCCACAAATAGTGGAGTAGTGAAATATTTTTCTTTTTTAAGTTATTTTTTAAGTTATTTTTTCAAATTTTCTGTAGCAGTTGAGCTTCTTTTGATAAAGAATTTCTTTAGTCAAGGATTAATATTCCCTTTTAAGGAGTTGGCACGCTGCAGTCCAGGAGTAATAAACATTTTAAAATCTACAAGATTTAAATTT
>NW_016805390.1:630206-634730 GCF_001698545.2 Rhinopithecus bieti
TTAGAAAAAGTGGAAGGCATTATGTAAACAAACTCAGAATCTTAAAAATGGTATATTTAATGAATCTGCCTCTTTTCTCTTTGAGTTATTTTTTTATACTGAAAGGATAGTGGTTTCTGAAAAGTAAGATGTTTTTAAAAATTAAAAGGAAAATCCATATTTATAAGAGCATTAAATTGAACTGTGCCCCTCTACCTTGCTTTTAATGGTTTATTAATAAACACTTCAGAGAGAAGATACAACAAAACATGAACTACTCTTTTATGCATACACTATTTTATTCTTTAGCATATATTAGGCATACCTAAGTATGCATAGTGCTATATAGAATGAATAAAAGCTACAGTGATGATTAGGTTATATTCTGCTGCTGAATTTACAGTGGGTTCCCAGTAAATATGTGTGAGTCAGCTTCCTATTTTTCTTCTAATGTTTAAAGGGAGGTCAATAATTTTTGAGCAAGGATTGTGGAAGAAAATGTTAGGTTTGTTGTGGAGAATGTCCTATGTTATAATTCACAGACTTTATGCCATAACCTTCATTCTAAAAGCATTAAAATTGGCATACCGGCCAGGCACGGTGGCTCATGCCTGTAATTCCAGCACTTTGGGAGGCTGAGGTGGGCGGATCACAAGGTCAGGAGATTGAGACCATCCTGGCTACTACAGTGAAACCCCATCTCTACTAAATATACAAAAAATTAGCTGGGCATGGTGGCGGGTGCCTGTAGTCCCAACTACTCGGGAGGCTGAGGCAGGAGAATAGCTTGAACCTGGGAGGTGGAGCTTTCAGTGAGCTGAGATTGTACCACTGCACTCCAGCCTGGGTGACAGAGACTCTATCTCAAAAAAAAGAAAAAAAAAAGGCATACCAGACTCTAAATTAACAACTCCAAATCACCCCATAAAACTGTATTCTGGTTCTTTTCCTCATATAAGCAAAGCCCAGTTGATTTATATGAAGGATCAAGAACTTCTGTAGTAGTGGAGCACAATGGAACACCACATTTTTTGCAACATTGGATTTCATATGGACTATGTGATAAAATCATTTCTGGTCTTGTGATCAATCAGTTGCCAGATTTGAACTATGTGTCTTTGAGCATCTTATTTAAATTCTAATAATCATTTGCATGTTAAAACTAATTTCCATTTGCATTAAAAAGTGATAAGTCTTAGAATGCAACAATTAGGTCATATAATATATAGGGTAGTATATTGCAGACTAGACATTCTCTGGGTATTTTCTCAGTGTTAGAAAAATATTTCTGTAACAAAGAATGTAGTCCTCAGAGACAGGATAGTTCACCAGGTGAGTGACCTGTTGTGAATTCCCTCACTTCTGACAAAATGAACCATTTTCTGCTCTCACTTCACTTTTTCTTCTCATGTTTTTAACGAAGATATAATTTCCAAACAATGTATTCATTCACTTCAAGTGTAATTTTGATGACTTTGGACATAGTATAAGCTCATGAAAGCACCACCATAGTAAATATATCAGTAGATCTAATAGTTTCACCACGCTAAAAAGTTTGCTCAGGGGCCATGTAATAATTCACCCCATCTCTATATTACACCCGATTTCATGTCTGTCACTAGAGTTGATATTTTACTTTTTATGGTTTCATATAAATGAAATCATATTGTATGCATTTTTTGGCTCAGTATAATTTTGTCAAAAATGTATCAGTGGTTTTGCATGTATAAGTAGTTTCTTCCTTTTTCTTGCTGAATATTTTCCATTTTAAGAATAATCATAATTTATTGATTCACCTGTAGATGGAAATTTGGGTAGTTTTTGGTTTTTTGTTCTTATGAATAAAGCTGCTATGAATATTCATGTATGTCCTTGACAGGATATATGTTTTTATTTCTCTTGAGTGAATACCTAAGAGTGGAATTTCTGTCTTAGGGTAAATAAATGTTTAACTTCTTAAGAAGCTGCCAAACTATTTTCCTAAGTGGTCCTGACATTATCCATTTTAAATAGCAGTTCCTGAGAGTTGCTGCACATCCACTAACACTCGGCATGGCTCAATGTTTTTAATTTTAGCCAATCTAATGTGTGTGAAGTGGTATCTTGTGGTTTCAGTTTGCACGTCCCTGATGATTAATGATAATGTAAATATTTCAATGTGATTATTGACCTTTTAAACATCTTCATTTGTGAACATTCTGTCCTTTTTCAATGGAGCATTTATCTTCTTATACATGTTTTTATTTTTCTTGAGTGGCTATCTGGAAGTGGCATTGCTAACTTGTAAGTTACTTCTATGTTTAACTCTTTGAGAAACTGCCAAACTTTTTTCCAAAGTAGCTGCATTTTTCTTATTCCCAATAGCAAAGTATGAAGTTTTCTGTTTCTCCACATCTTCACCGAAATTTGTCATTCTCTATCTTATTTATTATAGCCATCTTGGTGGGTGTAAAATAGTATCTCATTAAGGTTTTAATTGTAATTTCCCTACTGACAATATGTTCTGCATCTTTCTATGTGCTTATTGGCCATTGTTACATATTTATTAGTAGGATGTCTTTTAATTTTTGGCTCTCTTTATTGTGTTGTTTCCTTATAGAGTTGCAATAGTGCTTGTAGATTTGCAAATTCTGAGTACAAGCCTTTTATTAGATATGAGTTTTAATTATCTTTGCATTTTCTTTATGGTATCTTGGCAGTACCAAACACATTTGAAGTTTGATGAGGCCCATTTTTTCAGTTTTTTCTTTTATGGATCATGCTTTTGGTGTCTGAGCTAAAATGTCTTTGTATAGCCCTAGCTCTCAAAAATCTTCTTCTGTGTTTTCTTTTAAATGCTCTATTGTTTAGCGATTACATTTCAGGCTAAGATCTATTTTAAATTGTGTGTGTGTATGTGTGTGTGTGGTGTAAAGTGAGAGTCTAATCTTTCTGCATGTGTATATTGAATGTCCTCTGCACCATCTGCTGAATACACTGTGTTTCCCATAATAAATTGTCCTGGCAGATTTGCCAATAATTAATTGAGTACACAAATAAAACTTAGTTTTATACTTTTCGTATTTGTCTGTTATTTACATACTACCCTTATGCTAGTATTACACCGTTTTGATAACTAGCTTTATGGTATGTATTGAAGTTAGAAAGTAAAAGTATTTGTACATTGTTCATACTTTAAAAAATTGTTTTGGCAAATTGATATGCTTTGTACTTCCATACACATTTTTGAATCTGCCTGTCAGTAACTACAAAAAAACAAAATACAAAACACCCTGGAATTTACTGAAATTTCGATAAGCTTGCCCTGAATTAGTACATTGATTTAGGAAAAACTATCATCTTAATCAAATTGAGTCTCTCAACCTATTAATGTAAAATTTGTTTTCATTTATTTAGAATTTATCGAATTTACCTCATCAAGTGTTATTATCACAGTCCAAGTCTTATACTTTTTGTTAAATTTAGTCCTAAGTATGTTTACTCTTTTTGGTGATGTTTTGATTGTGTTCTTGATTTCAGTTTTGAATTGCCATTGGTCATAAAGAGAAGCACATTGATCTTGTGTCTTGTTATCTTGCTGTTTTATTTATTCTAATATTTTCTCTTGTGTGTGTGTATGTATTATTTACTCTTTTCTATATATAGTATTATGTTGTCTGTGAATATAAAAATGTTTTACAATGTGGGTGCTTTTTTCTTGCTTGATTGCTCTGGCTAGAACCTTCAGTACTATGTTGAATAGAACAGATGATAGTGGACATTCTTGCCTTGTTCCTGATCTTAGTGGGGAAATTTTCAATCTTTTATCATTATGTATAATACTCACTATAGATTTTTCATAGATGCTCCCATTCAGATTTAGAAATGTTCTTTCTGTTCCATGTTTGTTAAGAAGTTTGATCACAAACAGGGTACAGGTGTGCAGTTGTTCATACCTATAATTCCAGCCACTCAGGAGGTTGAAGTGGAAAGATTTGATGTGGGAGGATTGCTTGAGCCCAGGAGTTCAAGACCAGCCTGTTCAACACAATGAGCCTTTTTCTCAGAAAAAAAAGTTAGATCATTATGGGTGTTGGATTTTGTTAAATATGTTATCCATTAAGGTGTTTGCATAATTTATATTTATAGTTGTATAATTGGTGATTTATATGATTCATTACATTAACTTTGGGATGTTAAACCTTGCACCCCTGGAATAAATTCCACCTGTATTTGTTATTGGTAAATAGTCCTTTTAATATATTGCTGAATTTGTTTTGCAAATATAAACCAAATTTCGTTGATGATTTTGCTTTTATATTCACGAGGGGTGTTGATCTGCAGTTTGCTTTTCTTACGATGTTTTCATCTAGCTTTGGTACAGGGTATATACTACTAGTCTCTTAGAATGAGTTGGAAAATATAATTTCCTTTTACGTTTTATGGAGTATTAATATTTTTCCTCTTTAAATATTTAATAAAATTTACAGTTGAAACCATCTGGATCTGGGCTTTACTTCGTGGAAATTTTTTTTTTTTTTTTTTTTTTTTTTTTTTTTTTTTTTT
>NW_016805390.1:636129-651590 GCF_001698545.2 Rhinopithecus bieti
GGGAAGGAGACAAAATAATTTTAAAAAATAGAGATGAAGAAAGAAAAATTATAATCTGTTTATATATTCACTCCATCAACAAACAGTGCTGGGCACTGGGGGAAGGAGCAGAGAGGCATTCATTGAACCAACAATGGGAACCTGAGGCTTCCAAAGAGTGAGCTT
Organism: Rhinopithecus bieti; assembly: GCF_001698545.2. Classification (NCBI taxonomy): domain Eukaryota; kingdom Metazoa; phylum Chordata; class Mammalia; order Primates; family Cercopithecidae; genus Rhinopithecus; species Rhinopithecus bieti. Next base: position 636,295 of record NW_016805390.1, read on the forward strand.
ACATCTAGGACATTCAATAGTTTTTTATCTGCAAACTGTGACCTTATAGTAGTATTGAGGGAACTGGCCAGCAGCCCGCAATGCAACGGGGCTCTTTCCTTGTTCCCAGGCAGATCGGCAGGTCGAGAAATAACAGACACACACAAGTTAGTGAAAGCTGGGTCCAGGGGGGTCACCTCCTTCTGGTCCCACGGTACTGCCAATGCACGGGATATACCAGCATTTATTATTAAGTTTAGTGAGGGCAGGGGTAGGTTAGTGAGGGATTTAGGGTCGTTTGATTATGAGGTGAGATGGTCACATGGGGATGAAGTAATTCTTTAACATAACATCTGTATGCAGAAGTACAGTATACGGAGATAGGAATTTACAATATAGTGTGTGCATCAGTAATTTCTAACAGAGCCTTAAAACAGAAACACCGTCTTTCCATAACCTATGATTAGCAAGATATTTTAATCAGCAGTAACAGTTGCGGCAAAGGCTGGTTACAAACAATCCACAGTAACAGGACGTGAAGCTAGACAACCAGTTAGACCAGAAATTCTCAGAAGGGAGTATGTCTTAACCCTAAAGAGGCCTAGAAGAGCTGTGGCAAGATGAGGGCGTTTATAGCCTTAGCTTATCCATATGAACAGGTGCCCCTCATGTATCCATTTATAGGCTCTCCACAAGGGTCACATTCCATTCCCAGAGCTATGAACATCTGCTTTTTTGGGATAGGAATCCTGATTATGTGAAACCTCCCTGACTGCAGGTCCATTCATAGGCTCTCTGCAGGGGGAAGCACATCATGATGTTCCTGGGCACCCATGGGTCTAAGCAAGAGCAAAACCCAAGCACCAAATGGGAACACCAAGGATTCTAAGATTTATGGAGAAAGAGCTTGGAGCAAAAAAAGAGGCTGAAGACAAATTTTCTAACAAGAGACAATACAAAAAATTCAACAAAGAAATCAACGGTTCCCAAAATTGTCTTGTTTGTGAATTTAGTGCTATGTCATTCCTTAATTCAGTGTATTGTCAGTTACATATTTAAGATTTGGGAGGGGAAGTTGATTACTGTTACCATTTATTAGGCTAAATAGATTTTTCACGGCAAAAGCAGTGCCCCTTGGGAAATACAACAAAAGAAAACCAGAAAGCAAGACTGGGCTAGTTAGTATAGTGATACTTCTGCCATATAGCACGATATACTATTTATTATAGCAAATTTATACCAACAAGGCATATGCAAACCTAGTTTTCTGAAGACATGGGAATGAGTTGAGGGATGCAGAATTCATCTATGTGGGCTAAAGGCTTAGTATCAGGATTCTATTACACAGAAACCACATTGAACACTGCACTCATGATTGTAAGCACAGTTGCAACTCTGAATATTTGGATGCTAATCAAATTAGGTAACTCTTGCCTAGAAATAGTGAGAATGCTTTAATGTTTCAAGAAATATTCAGAGATGAATATAAAGTCGGCTATGTCTGAACAAGTAAACGTCACAAAAATAAGTCTTAATAGCATAATTTAGACTTGATTAAAATGGATAAAGACCACAGATGTGGAAGTCATTGCAGTCCCCATTTGATGCCAGAACTGATATTTTCCCCCTCTTGATTTAATTCTCTTTGATTACCCAATTATTCCTAAATCCTTTCACTCAGTTTCAGCTCCAATAAAACTGATAACAATGCTAACTCATAATGTGATTTGCACTCCAGTCTCATGAAACTGCTCTATAAAAGCATGCCCAGCAACATCACAAAATTCTTCCAGATTGTGGTATTATATCATGGGAAAACAGAATAAACCTTCATCTATTCAAAATCAAGCAAGCACAGAAAACCACTCATCAGGAAGATCTGAGGATTCACTTCATCAACAGGAAGATGGCGGCAGGAAAGTCTTGCATTTGTAAGTTTTAAGATTATCAATTGTCAAAACATTTGAAGAAGGCATGGATAATTCTTTTGGGGATAGGGTCTCACTGTCACCCAGGCTGGAGTGCAGTGGCACAATCTCAGCTCACTGCAGCCTCCACCTCCTAGGCTCAAGCTATCCTCCTGCCTCAGCCTCCCGAGTAGCTGGGACTACAGGCGCCCGCCACCTCGCCCGGCTAGTTTTTTGTATTTTTTAGTAGAGACGGGGTTTCACAGTAGCCAGGATGGTCTTGATCTCCTGACCTCGTGATCCGCCTGTCTCGGCCTCCCAAAGTGCTGGGATTACAGGCTCGAGCCACCGCGCCCGGACTTCATGGGAAAATTTTTAATTACAAATTCAATTTATTTACTATAGATTTACTCAGATGTTATATTTCTTCTTGGGTCAGTTTTAGCAATATATGGCTTATTAGGAATTTGACCATTTCATCTAAATTACTGATTTTTTGACAGAATATTTTGCTTTTTTATTGTAATGCATATAAATGCTACTTATAATCATTAGCGCTGAGTGGGCTCACTAATTTTTGCTACTGTTTTCTATCAAATTAAATTCCATTCTAATATTTATTATTCCCTTCATTCTGTTTGCCTTAGCTTGTTTGCTCTTATTTTTCTACATTTTAAAAGTGAATTCTTAAACTATCTGAGATTTTTCTTCTTTTCAAATATAGGCATTTAAATTTATAAATTTTCTCTGAGAACCAATTTAGTGGCATCCCATAAATTTTGGTATGTTATGTTTCTGATATCATAAAAATTTTTTATTTTTATTTTTTTAAACTTGTAAGTTCAGTGGTACATGTACAGGATGTGCAGGTTTGTTATATAGGTAAACATGTGTCATGGAGGTTTGTTGTAAATATTATATCATCCAGGTATTACACCTAGTATCCATTAGTTATTTTTCCTGCTTCCCTCCCTCCTTACACCTTCCACCCTCGAATAGATCCTAGTGTGTATTGTTCTCCTCTATGTTCTATGTGTTTTCATCATTTGGCTCCCATGTGTAAGTGAGAACATGGGGCATTTGATTTACTCTTCCTGTGTTAATTTGCTGAATATGATGGCCTCCAGCTCTATCTATGTCCGTACAAAGGACATGATCTCATTCTTTTTTTATGGCTACATGGTATTCCATGGTGTATATGTACCACATTTTCTTTATCCAGTCTATCATTGATGAGCATTTGAGTTGACTGTCTTTGATATTATGAATCGTGCTGCAATGAACACACACGTGTGTGTGTTTTTATAATAGAATGACTTATATTCCTTTGGGTATATACTCAGCAAGGGGATTGCTGGGTCCAATGGTAGTTCTGCATTTATCCAGCATCTGTAAGGAACTTAAATTTACAAGAGAAAAAAAAGTAAAAAGTGGGCAAAAAACACGAAGAGACACTTCTCAAAAGAAGAGATACTTGTGGCCAATAATCTTTGAAAAAAGCTCAACATCTCTGATCATTAGAGAAATGGTAATCAAAACCACAATGGGATACCAACTCACACCTGTCAGAATGACTATTATTAAAAAATCAAAAAATAGCAGATGCTGGTGAGGCTGTGGAGAAAAAAACTTTTACACTGTTGGTGGGAGTGTAAATTAGTTCAGCTATTGCGGAAGACAGTGTGGTGATTCCTCAGAGACCTAAAACATTTTTTTGTAATTTTAAAAATAATTTTTTCTTTGACCTGTGGATATTTAGGCATGTTTAAATTTCTAAATGTTAAAATATTAATATAAAGTTTAAAATATTTAATTTTAAATATTTGTCCATTTCCCAAATTTCCTTCCATTGGTGATTTCCAATTTAACTCCATCATGGTTGGAAAACATGTATCCCATGCTTTCAGTCTTGTTAAATTTGTGTGTACTAGTTTTATGGCTTAATATATGGTCTATTTTGTACAATATTCTGTGTGAAAAGGAAATAATTCTTTACATACTGATCTCTGGGGCCACAGAAATTCCCTAAAGATTATTCATTAAGCCTATTTTTCTCTGTAAGTCCAGAATGTTTATGGAGATTATGAAGGCTATTAAAGATTCCTTTACAAAGCTCATGGTCAGAGTTTAATTTTATGAAATTTATAAATGGAATCAACAGTACAGTTATGACATTCCTGCCATGGTGCCATATCTCAGCACCATGGTATCTGCTTCAACCATAATATTAGAGGGATTTCCTAGTTAGAAGGATTTTGAATTTTCATATAAGTTAAATTTTAATGATACCTAATGATGTCACATCCAGAGTGAGCAATTTGTATTTATTCAAGGGGCTAAATGAAATTCTTAGGAAATAACATTTTTATCACTAAGTGGCTGTGAATCAAAACAGCATTTTGACTATATATATTGTCTTATCAATACACAGGTAGAGTATGGCCCTGGCCGAAAGAAAATGAGTCCGTTGCCCAGAAAAGAAATTTAAATAATTTTAGGAAATATTGTATGGAAGTGAAATATTAAGCTAAGCATTAATATCCTGAGTTCAGGCCAGGCATTGTGGCTCATGCCTGTAATACCAGCACTTTGGAAGGCCAAGGTGGGTGGATCACCTGAGGTCAGGAGTTTGAGACCAGCCTGGCCAACATGGTGAAACCCCGTCTCTACTAAAAAGACAAAAGTTGGCCTGGCGTGATGGTGGGCGCCTGTTGTCCCGGCTATTCAGGAAGCTGAGGCAGAAGAATCACTTGACCCGGGGGCTGTAGGTTGCGGTGAGCCGAGATTGCCCACTGCAATCCAGGCTGGGTGACAGAGGGAGACTCTGTTTCAAAAAAAAAAAAAAAAAATCTGAGTTCAAAATTAATCTTTACCTCTAATATATTACTTGACAGTAATCTAGATAAGAAACTTACTTACAAATATCTTGTTTTCATCTTAGTGGAATGGAAATTGTAATAGTAACTACCACATAAGGCTTTTGGGAGAATGAACATAAATATTCTAAACAGTAAAAAAATCTGGCATCACAGTTAATTTCAATGTGAATATATTTTTTTATTATAACTGTGACATATTTGAAGAGCACTTTTCTGTGACCATTAGTACAGATAAAATTTAATTCCGGCTGTAGGACCCCCACAAGAAGTAGACAATAAAACAATCTTCTTTCCCAATTTCTTCAACTCTTTGAAATCATTTGATATCTTTCAAGGTTAGTGTAATAAGTCAGTTAAAAACTTTGAAGATGAACTCCCAAAAACCCAGTAATAGCACTGAGAGATACAACAGCCCCTCTGGATTGATTTTATTTAACTGTTGATTTTAGTCCAACACATTCATTTTATTTTGAATATAATTTTTAAAGAAGCAAATGAGGTAAATCTGTAGATTTCTTTGGGTAGTATGGACATTTTAATAATATTGATTCTTCCAATCCATGAACATGGGATATATTTTCATTAAGTTAAGGATCTTAGAATGAAGAAGTTATTCTAAATTATCCAAATGGCCCAATGTAATCACAAGGGACCTTACAAGACTCAGACAGAGGACGACAGGTACAGAAAAAGAGGGCAATGTGATCACTGAAGCAAAATACCACACTGCTGGCTCTCAATGTGGAAAAAGGGTTTTGGGGTAAATAAATTTAAGGGCTGGGTGTGGTGGCCTGTGTCTGCAATCCTAGCTACTAAGGAGGCAGATCTGAGAGTCTGAGGATCCCTGAGACAGAGAGTTTGAGACCCCCTGGGCAATAAAGTGAGACCCTTTCTCGTACACATGCACACACAAAAGGAATGCTGTTTTAAAAGCTGAAAACACAAGAAAAAGCATTTTGCCCTCTGAACCTCCAGAAGAAGCAAGGCCATGCTGATACCTTGATTTGATTTTTATCTAGTGACATTGATTTTGAAATTTTGACCTCTAGAAATGTAAGGAAATAAATGTATGTTGTTTTAAGCCATCAATTTTGGAGTAATTTATTACAGCAGCCATCAAAAGCTAACACAGGGTTAGAACATTTTTCAGTGGAATATTTTCAAATCTCTACTCCAATGTTATTTACTATACTTTAACAGGCTACCTCCTAGTCTACTTTTAGATAGGAGTAGAAAAGTAAGTGTGTTGGACATCCAGATTACTGAGAACTGTAACTACGGCTTAACAAAGTGCTGACAAAGATTTTGGCTCAGGTCACCCTCAGAAAAACAAGGAAACAGCATAATGTGGTAGGAAGATAATTTGGAACTGGAAATATCTGTTTCCAAACATAGGCTCTTATATAGAATAACCATGCTATCTTGGGTGGTCTCTTTGACACATTTGTAAAATGGAATAATACCTATAGTGTCAGATGTTTTATTCTCAGAATTAAAGTAGCTATTATATTATGTGTACAGTGATGGGCAAATGTTATATTTTCAATAATCTATAGCTATATAAGAAGAAAATAGTAAATTTGTTGTTATGTATATTTGATGATTTGGGAACCTAGGGTTCAGAGACTAATTGTTTTATGGATAGTGGATAGAAGGGCTGGGGCTGGAACCTGATTGCTGGTGAGAATTTCATAAAATTATCTGCCACTAATTTATGAATCTAAATTTTAACTAAACTTAAGAGGTACATATAAAATTTTCAAAAATGTAAATATAAATTTCTTATATTTCAAAAAAGTCTGAAACCTTTAGAAATCAGTATTAATAATTAAAAGAGACTCCAATTGCCAAGGCAAAGTGTTATTCTCTTCTAGATGAAGAACTGCATGCTAGATCTCAAAGATGGAACCCATAGAGAGAGTAGCCACAGAAACAGTCAGGTTTAAATTCTGATTTAATTATTTTTATGGCAGGTCACACCCACATGGCTTTCCTTAATGAAGTATTAAGAGGGTGCAAAGCCTATTGTTTAAAGTATTTTAATTTTCCTTTTTGATTAAAAGATATACAAGCAAAAAGGTGAGAGTTTATGAGATTTGAGGGAGAAGCAATTTTTGGGGAAACTGGCTTAGTTCAAGTTGTTAACGTTGGCTTTATATAGATTATTACCAATTCTCTTGCTTAACAGTTGTGGAGGAAAGGTGAACTGTATGGATAAAATTCTGTGCAATGCCAGCTCAGTCTTTTCTTGTGTGCCATCAATCTTCAATATAGAAATAACAATATTTCTTCTGAAAAGGCTTTCAGTTATCGTCTCTTACCACGCAAAATTATATATATGTATGCTTTTCATAAGCATTTGTATTTGTAAAATACAAATATTGTACTTAATTCCAATGCATTCAGCTTGGGAATGTTTTATTTAGGGAAATTTTCAGTGAATCTAATTTAGTGTTATTTAATTTTTATTTTAGTTCCTAAAAGGACATTTTAAAATACAATATATGCACATTGAAATTAAGAAACACAATCTTTGTGTTAATGTTACCACTTTACATAATACTGAGTGCTTAGTGATTGCTGAATTAAAATATAATTATATTTTAACACTTTAACGCATGTTTTCTATAATAAGCAATAGACAAGAAATTCATTGCTAGTCAAACTATTCATATAGTCAAACTATATGTATTATGCTTTTGTTTACCACTATATCTGAATGCTGAATGATTTGTAACATTATTCACAAAGGGAAATTAAAAACATGGTTGTTAAACAGTGAGACATGAACCACCTTCAAATCATCTCACACTTCCATATTTTTTCATGTAGTTTCATGCAATTGTCAAAAAAATTTAAATTATTTTGTTATAGTGTTAGGATAATATGTATAATTATTTAAAGGAAACAGTTCTATTTTAATTTCCTATTTGTTGTAAATTGAAATTAAAGGATTTTATCTTTTTTACAAAGTAGTTTTAAACATTAGGTTTTGCAGGTAATACAACAACAATTTTCTTTTCAATGCTGGTGATAAATGGGGCCACGGTGAATGCAGTAGTTAAGAGAACTGATTCTGGAATCAGACTCTTGGGGTGCAAATCCATGCTCACACAATTTATAAGTCTAAGTGAGCCTTCCATCTTGGAGAAGTGTGGACTTTTTTTAATAGGATTTAACAGGACATGGTCATCAGAGTTTAGCTCATTTTAGAAATAGTTGGTCAAGGACAGTTCTCAGGAAAAAAATTTTTAGTGATATATTAGCCATTGCTTGCACAGTTTAGATTTGATCACAGGGAATCAGAAGAGTTAGTGACTAAAATAATGTGCATGCATTGGTGGAGAGACAAAGGCAACAACAACAAAATAAATAAATTGGACTATGTAAAATTAAAAACTGCATCAAAGGGTTTAGTCAATAGGGTAAAAAGGCAAATTATGGAATGAAAGAAAATATTTGTAAATCATATACCCAATACAAAGTTAATATGTAGAGTATATAAAGAACTACAGCACAGCAACAACAAAAGCCATACACTCTAATTAAAAATGGGCAAATACTTTGAATTCTCAATTCTCATAGATGAGAATTGAACAATGAGATCACTTGGACACAGGAAGAGGAACATCACACACTGGGTCCTATTGTGGGGAGGCGGGGGGAGGGATAGCATTAGGATATATACCTAATATAAATGACGAGTTAATGGATGCAGCACACCACCATAGCGCATGTATACATATGTAATAAACCTGCACGTTGTGCACATGTACCCTAGAACTTAATTAAAAAAAAAAAAAAAAAGAACTTCACAACACAATTTGATTTCTGTTAAATTCACTTAGATAGAAGTCTCCGTGAACATGTTTTGTAAGTTACTTTACCATCTTGAGAGAAACAGATAAACAGATAATGCCAATAATATTTTCAGAGAATCCTAGTTTTGAAAATTACTACTTGATGTCATAGAAATACAGTATATTGTAATCAGTTGCAGAATAATGGGATTATCCAGAGAAAAATCTGTAGCAAACACATGTTAGTAATGGTGGACCTAATTTGTGGGAGGATACTTCTTTGGGCCTTGACACGGCCAAGATTTCTTAAAAGGTTGAAAATAGTAACTGTAAATGACATAAACACATAACAGGCAAAAAATAGCTTTATACCATTTGCAACACGTTAAGAAATGTACATTAATCTATTTTTAATCTCTTTTACATTTAGAAGTATTATTACTACTACTACTACTACTACTAATACTACTACTACTTTATGTATCTTCAGAAACTGTAATTAATACTATTGCTTTTGTATCATAGTGGGGGTTAACATATTTTTTATAAATTTTAAATCCAATCTTATTTATAAAATAAGTCACTTGTTATAATTTTAAAAGAAATTATTTTGAAAATAAACATTTACTTTTATCCATCCTATAAAATTCAACATCTTCTCTCATTAAATGTTTTATGGGTCCCTGAGGAGAACTGAATTGGACTGTTTCATCTTCTTTTATTTCCTGTATTTACCCTTTGACAGAGGTGCTAATGAGCAACAAATTAGTGCTAAAGATGAGCCTTAGGAGGGAGGAAGCAAAAATAAGACTGGCATAGAAAAATGTATCAACAGAGTAATCTGTTTCTAAACAAAGGATGCTGTTTGCTCCAATGCAATGTCAGAAATTTTGTAATCCATGTGGAATTATACATATATAAGATTAGGTAACCAGAGTCTTACATTTTCCAAGAATGTTGTTAGAGATTGGCCATAATTGAAATTATCTCTCAAGAGAAAACAGGCTATATCACATCAATAATAGTGATATTATTTGGCATGGAGCATTTTCAAGGAGAGAGACTATCACAGTATTTGCTGTTTAGATATTTAAAAATGTCTCAGATAGCTTTGAACTATTTTCTTTTTGCTGTATTACAATTAGAATATGTAATCGGCATGTAATTTAGGGAAATTTGGCCATTAAGTTATATTTAGTGCTCTAACATCCCATTTCTATGTCTTTATCCTCAGTTTTGCATATTGCATGGCACCCTTTTCCATTTCTTCAAAGGATTTAGAATGCTTGTTTTTTATTCTTCTTCTGATTTGTCCCTTTTCCTGTACAAATTATCAAATCCTATCCAGTAGCATCTCTAACTAGTCACACATTGTTTTTATTTATATATATGTGTGTGTATATACATGTATAGATGTATGTATATATGTAGGTAGATATATGTGCATATGTATAGATGTATGTATATATGTAGGTAGATATATGTGCATATATGTATATATGTATGTGTATATATATGCCAATATATTGTCACACATTGGTGTGGGCGTGTGTGTGTATGTGTGTGTATATATATGTGTGTGTGTCAATGTATTAAGTTTTCCAGTGGTTTTTACCATATTTTGAATTCTAACATGTTTATTTTATTAAGAAATTTACATTCATAAATGTGCACATAACAGAATTTTTGGACTGGTGCCATTATAGTCTGAATTTTACACCTCTGCCATTCATATGTCGAAGTCCTAATTCCTGGTACCTGAGAATGTGATTGTATTTGGAGGTAAGGTCTTTACAAAGATTATTAAGTTAATATGAGGTAATTAGGGTGTTCCCTAGCCCAATGACTGTATCCTTATAAGAAGAGGACATTTTATAGACAAATGAGAAAATGGAAGATAATTTGAAGACACAGGGAAAAGACAGCTATCTACAAGCCAAGGAGAAAGGATCTGAAATAGATCCTTCTCTCATAACTAGAAGAAACCAATCCTGCTGACATCTTGATTTCAGACTTCTAGGCTCCATAACTGTGAGAATAAGTTTGTTTTCTAAAATACTCATTTTGTGGTACTCTTTTATTGCAGCCTAGCAAACTTATGCAGGTGTCTACTTTAATATTCCTCAAAACATCACATAGTCACTGCCTATTTATAAATATGGTTGTATTCAAGGGAGCATACATTGTAGTCTTCTCTTTTTGAAGTAAATCAAATGAAAAGGAATTCAATACATATATTTATTCAGTGTCTACTACTTTAAAACTTTGAACAATACCACAGAAGATACCAAGGCCCTGGTCTCAAGAAACTTAAACCCAAATGAGGATGACAAACTGATATGGTTTGGATATTTGTCCCTTCCAAATTTCATGTTGAAATGTGGTTTCTAATTTTGGAACTGGGGCCTGGTGGGAGGTGATTGTATCATGTGGAAGGATCCCTTGTGAATGTGTTAGTACCCTCCCCTTGGTAATATTTGAGTTCTCATTTAGTTACTTCACATGAAATCGTATTGTTCAAAAGAGTCTGGGACCTCCCTCTTTTCTCTCTTGTTCCATATCTTCCCATGTGTCACTGCCTGCTTTCCCTTCACTTTCCACCATGATTCCTGAGGCCCTCACCAGAAGCAGATGCTGAAGCCTTGTTTGCATAGCCTGCAGAACTGTGAGACAATTACAACTTATTTCTTTATAAATTACTGTTTCTCAGATTTCCTTATAGTGATGCAAAAATAGACTATACAGAAAGTTGGTACCAGCAGTGGGGTGTTACGATAAAGACACATGAAGATGTGGATGTGGTTTTGGAACTGGGTAACAGGTAGAGGTTGAAGATTTTGGAGAGATCAAAAGAGGATAGGAAGATAAATGAAAGCCTGGAACTTCTTCATTACTGGTTAAATGGCTGTGACCAAATTGCTGATAGAGATATGGATAGTGAAGGCCAGGCTGATGGAGTCTCAGATGAAACTGAGGAATTTATTAGGAACTGGAGTATAGGAGAAGTGTGTTATGCCCTAGTGAAGAGCTTGGTTTCATTGTGTCCATTTTCTAGGGTTCTGTGGAAGTTTGAACTTAAGAGTGATAACCTAGAATATCTTGTGAAAGAAAATTCTAAGCAGCAAAATATTCAAGAAGTGGTATGGTTGCATCTAACCCATGATCAAGAGAAAATAAATGGCTTAAAGTTTGAAATTATATTTAAAATGGAAGCAGAGCATAGAACTTTGGAAAATTTTCAGCCTGGCCCTGTGACAGAGAAAGAATCCCAGCAGGCTATGAAGAAAACACTAGAGAGATTAGCATGACTAGAAGGGAACCAAGTGCTAATATCTACAACAGTGTGGAAAAGGCCTTGGAAATAATTCACAAATATTCAAGGCAGCCCGTCCCATCACTGTCCAAGGGCCTAGGAGGAAAAAATAATTTTAGGGGCTAGGCACAGGGTACTACTGACATGCACAGATGCAGGACACTGCTCTCCACATCCTGATCACTCTGGCTGCAGTTGTGGCTCACAGACCCCTCAGGCTGCCACTGTGAAAAACAAAAGCTGCCAAACGCCTTTACAGTTTCCATGTAGTGTTAAACCTGCAAGTTCACAGGATGCAAGAGTAAAGGCGGCTTGGTAGCTCCCACCTAGATTCCAGATGGTGTATGGGAAAGCCTGGTAGCCCAGACAGAAGCCTGCACAGGAGTGAAGCCCCCATATAGAAATTCTACTCAGGTGATGCTGAGGGGAAATGTAGAGTTGGATCTCCAACACAGAGGCCCCACCAGAGTACTACTTAGTGGAGCTGTGGGAAGGGTGCTGCCACTCTCCAGACCCAAGAATGGCAGAACCATCAGCAACTTAAAACATCAGCATGGAAAAGTCACAGGCACTACATTCCAACCCATGAGAGCAACCACAGGAAGAACATCCTGCAAAGTCACAGAGGTGAAGTTGCTCGAGGCCTTGGAAGCCTACCTCTTGCAATAATGTGCCCTGGATGTGTGACATGGAGTCAAAGGAAATTGTTTTGGAGCTTTAGTATTTAATCATTGTCCCATGGTATTTCAGACTTATGTGGAAGCAATTGTCCCTTTCTTTTGCATGCTTTTTTTCTTTTGGAATGGGAATATATACCCAATGCCTGTACTATCATATCTTGGCAGTAAATAACTTGTTTTTGATCTCACAGGCTTATAAGTGGAAGGAACTTACGTGCAGATGAGAACTTGGACTTGGGTCTTGAAACCTGGGACTTCTGAGTTAATTCTGGAACAAGTTAAGATCTTTGGGAACTATTGCAAAGGCAATGTTATATATTGAAATGTGAGAAAGGCATGATATTTGGGGAGTCAAGAGTAGAATAATATTGTTTGGATGTTTATCTAGTCCAAATCTCCTGTTAAAATATAGTTTCCAGTGTTGGAAGTGGGGTTTGGTGGGAGGTGATTGGATTATTGGAGCAGATTCCTCATGAATGGTTTAACACCATCCCCTTGGTGATAACTGAGTTCTCAGTTCATGTGAGACCTGGTTGTTTAAAAGAGTCTGCTACCTCACCCTTCTCTCTTTTGTTCCCTCTCTCACCATGTGACATCGCCTGCTCTCCTTTTACCTTCTGCCATGGCTGTAAGCTTTCTGAGGACCTGAACAGAAACAGATGTTGAAGCCATGCTGTTACAGCCTGCAGCACCATAAGCCAATCAAACCTTTATTAATTACTGCATCACAGTTATTCCTTTATAGTGATGCAGAAATTGACTAACACAGAGACATACAAATCATTTTACTAAATATGTGCTCATTTACAGCTACGTAAATGGCTATCAATTTATTGCAAAGCACAATGAAGCTATCTTAGAAGCCCAGTTAGGGTACAAGGATGGGAGAGAAATAAATTACAATGAAATATATTGATACATTTTTTCTAGAAGGAGCATTTACAGTGAAACTTGGAACCATATTGCTACCAGCCAAACTGAGTGAATGGATGTGATAAATGAAAATAAATGGCCTGTGATAAATTGTAAATGTTAGACTATACAGGCTACGTTCAAGAAACAAAATAGGGATAGTCACATGGGGAAAGCAATGAGAAAGGATTAAAAATTATAATCAATTTAGAAAAATAATATTAAGGTTAATTTAGAAATAAAGCAGTATACAAAACAGTGAAGAAAACACTAAAGAAATAAAGTATTAAACAATAATATTTTATACACAATGAATGTTTTCTTAACCTCATTTTAATTGCTTATAAAATCAGCTTTATGAAACCTCTCACACATAAAATAAAATTCAAGTAAAAATCATCTACTTCCTGTTTAATGCAGTTACATGACAAGTCTGGACATTTCCTATATAGAAATTCTGATTCTGCCATAGAATGAAACCAAAAAGAATTTGGGGTAAAATTAACAGGTTTAGGTAATGATAATATTGTTTGCAGAAAATTTTTCTTGTCTTTGCTGTTTTTCTGTATATTCTCTCATTGCAGTTTTGGTAGTTTTAGTACAGTCTTTGAATTATATTCATCCTAAAATTCACATAATAGAGATACTCATAATTTTGGTAGAGGCTTTCATTTTTGTTGCCTAAATATCAGTATTGTCTCTGGAGGTCTTGATAGTAAAGAAACACATTTAGTTATGGCAAGGCTTTGGCCAAGAATAGTTTTGTCACCTTATGTTTGACATACTGTTATGCTGAGCATTATGCAAAGCAATGTTATATAGAATCTATTTGTTCAGATAGGTAGTTACTAAATCACGAGGTCAAGAAAATTATGGCATTTCAGCCAGACTGTAATACAGACTTCTTACACCTCTGTTTAGAGAATAGACTTGACTCATTCCTGACCTAAGGAATCAGATTTTTAATGTTTTTTTCATTATGGAATTATTTCTTGAATAAATGAGGGCAAATGGAGTGACTTATTTCCTATTTCATTCAAAAAATGGTACAAGTTCAAGTGGTTTATGTGATTGGAAAAAAGAAAAACCTCACTAAATTTAATTAGAGTCACTCCCATACTTTCTCATTTTCTTTTAATACAAGTATTTATCTTACTAAAGAGCTTAATAGGAATATAAATGTCAATAAGTAAATGAAACCACAGCCAAATAGATAATGGAGAAATGTGTCTCCAGGCAGAAAATAAGCCCTGGGTCAAAATTGTAACTTTTTTCAATAAGAATATATAGTTTCAAGATTTTCTTTGAAAATTGACTCATATTGTTTAAGTGAGGCATGTAGCTTTAGAATGCTAAGGTTGTTTCAAAAATGAAAATTTAAAACCTTACACTTGATAAATTCATAGTATAATAGCATGAGGAGCCCTTCAGACCAGCTCCCCATGAAATGGTAAAATAGTGTGTTTCTTTTTTAAAATACAACAATTTCAAAGCTCTGGAAATTATTCTAATGGGAAGATAACAAATTTTTAAAAATTATTCAAGAAATTTTATGAAAATTAGGTAACAAATGGGAAAATGTGTAGTATTCAAACCAAGAATGTGTTCTTCCTTTACCTCTCCAGTCTAAGACAAAACCTCCAGGCAAATGCAGCCAAGAACATACAGTTTCATATCCTGCCAGCTCCAAGTCAAAAGAATTTCTTCCCTGGAGGAACAATACATCAGCATTTCTCAACTTGGCCTCTGCTACTTATTGCCATGGCTAAGTTCTGGGTAAATGTGGTTGAGACATGAGGGGGAGAGGAATGGGAGGGGGAGAGGGA
>NW_016805390.1:653516-661552 GCF_001698545.2 Rhinopithecus bieti
AACTGGGATTACAGTGCCTGCCACAATGCCCAGCTAATTTTCTGGGGTTTCACCTTGTTGGCCAGGCTAGTCTTGAACTGCTGACCTCTCAGGCGATCCACCCACCTTGGCCTCTCAAAGTGATGGGATTACAGCTGTGAGCCACCACGCCTGACCCATATTTTTTATTATTATAAAATGATATATAATTTTATCATTATACAATTTTATCATTCTATAATTTTATATTAAGAGAAACATTTTATAATGATAAAAACATGTAATGATAAAATGTGAGTTCATCAAGAAGATACAATAGTTATAAATATTTATGTAACAATAGTAACAGAGCACCAATTTACATGAAAAAAATCTGATGAAAGTAGAAAAAGACAAAGTGAAAAAAATGGTTGCATACATCAGTGCACCACTTTCTGTAATGGATAGAACAATTAGACAAAAAATAAAGGAAATAAATGATTTAGCACTATAAGCCAACTAGACCTGGAAGATATCTGCAAAATACATCACAATAATAGAAGGTACACTTTCCTCAAGTGCACATAGAACACCTCCATGATAGACCATACCTTAGACCATATTCTGGCCATAAAGCAAATGTTAATAAATGTAAAAAGAGAAATAATGTGAAATATCTTTTGTGATTGCAATGGAATAAATTTAGAAATCAGTCAAGGAAAAAAATTAGGAAATTCACAAACATGTGGATATTGAAAAACATTTAGAAATGTTTAAATAACTACTGGATCAAAAAAATCAAAAGAGCAATCAGAAAATACTTTGAAATGAATGAAAATGAAGAAAAAGCATAACAATATTTAATGGGGGTACAGACAGAGTAGTCCTTATTCGGGGATTTATAGCTGTACATGGATATATCAAGAAGAGAAATTTCTAATCCATAACCCAGGCTTCCACTCTGAGACACTGAACAAAAGAGCAGAGTAAGCCTAAATCAAGCATGCTAAAGGAAGTAATAACAATTAGAGCTAAGATTCATGAGAGAATAGAAAAATAATAGATAAAATCAATGGGTCCAAAATCTTATTTTTTGAGAAGATCAACAAATGGACAAATTTTAGTTAGATTGATCAAGAAAAGAAGTGAATAGAATCAGAAATAAAAGAGGTTTTTACTACTAATCATGCAGAAATAAAATATCAGGAAGCAATACTATAAACAATTGTATGCCAATTATATAACATAGATGAAATAGACAATTTTTAAAGAAAGATACTGATTACTAAAACTGACTCAACAGAAATAAACAATTAAATAGGACATACAACAAGTTAATGTTAGTAACAATAATAATAAATCTATTCATAAAGAAAAAGCCCGACCCGGGAGCCTTCATTACTATATTCTCCCAGACATTATAAAAAGTCCTTTTACCAACTCTTGACAAACTCTTTCAATAAGTAAAAGAGAAAATACTATTTCTCAACTCAATTAGGTCATTGTTAATCAAACCAAAACCAGACAAAGACATCACAATAAATGAAAACTACAGACCAATATCTTTTATGAATATGCATTCAAACTCTTACCAAAATAGTAACCAAATTTGTAAGGCAGCCCTTCATAAAAAGCAGGCTGGAACACTCAGGCATAATCTAGGCAACAGTCTTTAGTTATTAAATCAAACACTATTCTATGTCTTGCTGTAAAGACATTTTATAGATATAGTTTAAGTCCATAGTCTGCTGACTTTAAGTAGGTAAAATCATCTCAGATAGATAATCTGGGTGTTCTTGAATCAAAGAGCTGAGAAGCTTTAAGAATGGAACTGAGGCTTCCCTTAAAAAGAAGAAATTCTGCCTGTGAAATACAGATTCAACATGCACATGAAAGATTTGACCTGCTCTTCCTGGCAACCAGCCCCATGGACTTCAGACCTTCTTAGCCAGCTCCCACAATTGCACACATTAACGACTTGCAATAACTCTGTAAACAAATGTCCTCTACTGGCTCTGTTTCTCTGGTTGTACCTTGACAGATAGAATTAGATTTAGATTATTTTTGTTTTCACAAACTACCATGAATCAAATTAGATGACATCTGTTTCCAGTAACCAGCATCATACCTGAATTTGAATAATAGTTTAGTTTTTAAGACAAGAAATACGTATCTATAAAAAGTCAGTTCAGAGAGACCTGGAGTAAAGTGGCAGAGTGAGACTCTCCAAAATCATCCACTGACAGAATCATCAATTTGAACAACTATCCATGCATGAGAAAACCCTCACAAGAGCTAAGGAAACAAGATGTGAGTTCACAGTACCTGGTTTAAACATAATACTGAGTGAAGATTCATTGAAGAAGTTCTACATTATCCATGTCACCCTTGCCCCAACGCCAGGCAGCACAGCACAGATAGACACCAGCTGATTGTGGAGAAGGAAATAAAATAAACCAGGACTTTGCCTTGGAATCAGTAGAGGCCCCACTGCTGTAAAACCAAGTGCTGGGCAGATCCCCAGGCCAGCACCAGTGGGCAGAGCCTCTGGACAAGTGCCAGTGCCAGATAGGAACCTGTGACCATGGCAAGAGAGAATCAAGATCTAATCCACATCATCACTGGCTGACTACAGTGGCCTTGAACACTGAACAAACCTCAATGGCAGGCAGGCCACAGTAGTCATGGCCTTAGGTATACTCCAATGCTATGCTGGTCTCAGAGATCATGGACTTTAAATGAGACCCAGCACTATGTCAGCCTCAGCAGTTACAGTATTCCTGCTACAGAGGTCCTAGGCTTAGGGGGCTCCCTAGTGCTTCAACAACTTAAAGACCGCGCAGTCACCTAACCTCACTTGCCTTGAATCTATGGAGAGCACTGCTGCTAAAGGAGCCTCCCAAAGAAAGCCAGGCTGTGAAAACTTGATTAGATACCAATATCAATGCACAGACTTCGATACACAGACACAAGGATTAAGATCAAGTAGGGAAATAAGACATCACAAATGGACAAAATAATGTGACAGTGACTGATCCTAAAGAGATGGTGATGTAGGCACCACCTGAAAAAAAATTCAAAAGAACTATTTTATGGAAACTATGCAAACATGAACAAAATAAAAAGCCTTAATAAATTTATCAAAGAAATTTTACAGAGATTAAAATTTTTTTTAATATAACAAATTTTAAAGCTAAAGAATTCATAAATAAAATAAAAAATGAATGGAAAGCATCAACAGCACAATTGATCAAGCAGAGAAAATAATTTGTGAACTTGAAGACAGGTTAATTGAAAATATACATTCAGAGAAGAAAAAATTAAAAGGAATAAAGAAAGCTTATGGCATTTATGTAATAACACTAACAAGGGCAAATGTACGGGTTATTGATGATCAAGAGAAAGAAGAGATCAAAGTATAGGAAGCTTATTTAAAGAAAAAACAAAAACCTTTCAAACCCGACCAAAGATGTAAATTCCAGATACAAGAAAGTCAAAGGTTTTCAAGTAGATTCAATCCAAATAAAAATTTCCCCTTAATGTATAATAATCAAAATGTCAAAGATTGAAGACAAAGAATCCCGAAAACAGTAAGAGAAAGGAAGCAAATATGCCTAACAGCAGACTTCTCAGCAGAAACCTTATTGGCCAGGAAAGAGTGAGATAGTATATTCAAAATGCTGGGGAAAAAAAAAAAAAACAGCTAGTCAAGAATACTATACCCAGCAAGATGACCTTCAGAAATGAAGGAGAGATGAAGACATTCCTGGATAATCAAAAGCCAAGGGAGTTAATCATCACCAGTCATGTCTTACAATAAATGCTTAAGGAAGTTATTCAAGATTAAAGGTAAAGACTACCAAGAAACACAGAAAAATCTGAATATAATTCACTGGTACTCTAGACAAAATGGGCCTTACAGGCAATCCAGCAGCTACCAAGTACAAATTCTTCTCAATTCCATATGGACTGTTGTGCAGGATAGACTATATGTTAGGACTCAAATTAAGTCTCAGCAAATTTAAGACTATTGAAATCATATCATGTATCTCTTCTGACCACAATGATATAAAACAGGAAATCAATAACAAGAGGAACTTGGAAACATTACATTACATGGAAAGCAAACAACATGCTCCTAAACAACCCATTTGTGAATGAAGAAATCAAAAGAGAAATTTAAAAATTATGGCAAGTGATCATAAAACTACAACATACCAAAAATAACAAATAACCTGATTTTAAAAATTGGCTCAAGACCTGAATAGACCATTCTCAAAAGAAGACATACAAATGACAAACAGGTAAACAAAAAACTAAACATCACTAATAAGGAAATACAAACCAAGACGCCAGTTAGGTATCACCTCATTCAAGTTAGAATGGCATTAAAAGACAAAAGATAGCACGTATTGTCATGGATATGGGAAAAATAGAATCCTTGTATACTGTTTTGGGAATGTAAATTAGTACCCCCATTATTGAAAACAGCATGGAGCTTCCTCAAAAAAATTAAAAATAGAATGACCATATGATTCAGCAATCTCACTACGGGATATATATATCCAAAGGAAAGGAATTGATATATCAAAGAGATGTCTGCACTCTAATGTTTATTGAAGCATTATTCACACTAGTCAATGGGTGAAATCAACCTCAGTGTCCATCAATGGAGGAATCAATAAAGAAAATATGGGATATATACACAATCGAATCTTACTCAGCTATAAAAATTAAGTCCTGCTATTTGCAGCAATTTGGATCAACCTGAAAGACATTATGTTAAGTGAAATAAGCCAAGCATAGAAAGACAAATATTGCATTATCTCAGTGATATGTGTAATCTAAAAAGTTGATCACATAAAAACAGAGGAACGGAGGTTACTAGAGGCTTGTGTGGTTAGGTGGGGGAAGATAAATGAAAGATGTTGGTCAAAGGATACATAATTACAGTTAGGAATAATTTCAAGAGATCTATTATACAGCAAGGTAACTATAGTTAATGATCATAGATTGTGTTTGTGAAAAAATATAAAGAGCATAGATGTTATGTGCTTTTAAAACAAAAGTGATAATTGTATGACATAATGCATTTGTTATTTAGCTAGATTTAAGCATTTGATAATGTATGTCTTTCAAAACATTACATCATAAATGACCAAAACATACAATGCTGTCAATTTAAAAAACAGTCGGCCAGGTGAGGTGGCTCACGCCCATAATCCCAGCACTTTGGGAGGCCGAGGCGGGCAGATTGTGAGGTCAGGAGTTCAAGACCAGCCTGGCCAAGATGGCGAAACCCCATCTCTACTAAAAATACAAAAATTAGCCAGGTGTGGTGGCACATGCCTGTAGCCACAGCTCCTAGGGAGGCAGAGGCAGGAGGATCACTTGAACCTCCAAAAGGAGATGGAGGTAGTAGTGAGCCGAGACTGCGCCATTGCACTGCAGCCAGGGTGACAGAGCAAGACTCTGTCTCAAAAAAACAAAATAAAGCAATAAGTATCTAATTAGTGTTAGCTATAAAGTGACAAACCAGCATCTGCATGGTTTTGTTTGGTCATGAAAAGTATTCATTTAAAACCCTGTGTTTTGAATGTAGCAAAGTGTCTATATTTTTAACTTACATAGATTTATGTCAAGTGAGATAATTAGTCACACAATAAGATCAATCGTAATAATTCAACATAAGGGATCTAGAGGTTCTTTAAGGTGATATTTATAAGACAATTTTAGATTGACCATTTTTAAGTAAGGAAACATTTAGATCCAATTTGATTTCATAGTCTTAATGAAGAAAACTAAATGACCTTTCCAACTATTAACTTAATTCAATGCCTGGGGCAGTCAAGACTTCTCGATGGACTGCGACTGAAACAGAACAGCAAAAAATATGCCTCATTTTGTTTTTAGTAGGATAAATTTTATTTTATTTGTAATGAGCTAAATTTAGAGAAATACCATTAGGTCCGCAAATTTAAAAGGTAAAATTATGATTATTGTCCTTTAAGCTCCATTTTTTTATATGCAGCTAGATTAAAAATATAATTTTGACAAAGTTTGGAAAACAGCAGTAATGAGAAATAGTATTTAGTTAGTTTAATCAAAAAACATACTTATAAGATGGTACAGACTGTAGTTATTTGTTGGAGAATTCTGATGATGCCAACAGAGTTTCACTTAGCAAAGATATACAAAATGTTTGAATTTTATATAATGAAAATTATGCCAATACATAATTTTAGATAAAAAAATTAACAGTCAGAAGCCTTCTAGTTCCATCCATGGTACAGTAACTAGTACTAACTTGCTTTCCCAGGAAAAAAAACTATAATACTAACCAAAATACATGCAGAAACTGTTTTCAGGCAATGAGCAATGGATAGAATAGGACTATAATTATTGCAAAAAGGAAAACACAGAAGTTAAGCCCCATGCAAATTACCTTACACTTCTTTATGGGAATGATTGTATAATATGAGTTAAGGAGAACCATAGCTGAGCTACGGAGGCAGAAATTAGAGTTCTTTCTCATGAAAATGAAAAGGTTCCAGAGATAAGAGTGCATGATGGTATATAGAATTTGCATGGAAATTTACCAAGGTTACTAGAGTGAAGGCTGTTTTACTCAAGTGTAGGCAAAAACTTCACAACATCTAATATACATCATCTGCTTCTGGGCTGTGAACTGACTGGTGACACCAGAAATTATGCCTTATGGGGACATACTCAAGTTCTACCCCAGTGGTAGTGGAGAGCCCTCGCTGAGCACCCAGTGCATTCAAACTAAACCCCAAAATAAAGACATTCCTAATAGAATGGAGCACACCCTACAGCAAGAATAAGGAAATCTGAAGATTCTCAGTGACTTGTGTGGTAGTATCACGTTTAACACATGTACAATTTGATTCCAAGATGACTATGATAGAGAATAGGGCAAAGTAATGATTGAGAACATACATCCACAATGAGATAAAAAGTTTTAGTTTATTCAACATTTAGCTGTTTTTCACTGCATGGGCTGTTCAGAACGTCTCATCTGTCATACTGCCACAAGTAGAAATTCAATAGATTAATTTTTGAACTGATGTTAATTTGTTTCAACATTTTGCATACCTGTTCACTCCTACCCTTCAGATTATGGTGGACAGTATTGAAATTTAAAAGAATTAGGGCACTTTCTTTATATGTCAACAGAGGACATAGTAGATGCTTGATGAATCAAGTTTCTCTGGGCAGTAAGTGGTATTGCTTAGTATTTTTTCCAGTGGTATAAGGGTGGGACTAATTAATGTTATATGACTTTCTATGGATGACCCTTGTACAATAATATTTATGATGCAAAGGAAATCTATTTGAATTGCTTTTCCAGTAGAAATCAAAGGCAGTTTAGTGTTATGACAAACAAATTACTATAAAGGTTGAAAGTACTGTTAGCTTGCTGTTTCCATTCACATAATATTGACTGGAATGCAGTGTGACTCTAGACAATTTCCCCTATTTTTAATGCAATAATATTAGTAAAATATACACTATGTATAATTGAATTTAGTTTTACCTGTCACAGTATCAC
Organism: Rhinopithecus bieti; assembly: GCF_001698545.2. NCBI lineage: Eukaryota > Metazoa > Chordata > Mammalia > Primates > Cercopithecidae > Rhinopithecus > Rhinopithecus bieti. Next base: position 661,048 of record NW_016805390.1, read on the forward strand.
TTGCAAAGAATTAACAGAATCAGCAGACCTGCAGTATATTTTGGCTCTAGTCATTTTCAACAATATATTTTTTTTCTCCCTGCCTTCTTTACTGAATGTCTAAGACAGTTGTTAGTTTCAGACTATGTTCTGATCATAGTTTCCTGGAGACATGCTAGGAGTATTTAATAGTAAAAGAATGACTATGCAGAGGATGTGGAGAAATAGGAACACTTTTACACTGTTGGTGGGATTGTAAACTAGTTCAACCATTGTGGAAAACAGTATGGCGATTCTTCAAGGCTCTAGAACTAGAAATACCATATGACCCAGCCATCCCATTACTGGGTATATACCCAAAGGATTATAAATCATGCTGCTATAAAGACACATGCACACGTATGTTTATTGTGGCACTATTCACAATAGCAAAGACTTGGAATCAACCCAAATGTCCATCAGTGACAGACTGGATTAAGAAAATGTGGCACATATACACCATGGAATACTATGCAGCCATAAAAAA
>NW_016805390.1:663262-666784 GCF_001698545.2 Rhinopithecus bieti
TGGCGATTCCTCAAGGATCTAGAACTAGAAATACCATATGACCCAGCCATCCCATTACTGGGTATATACCCAAAGGATTATAAATCATGCTGCTATAAAGACACATGCACACGTATGTTTATTGTGGCACTATTCACAATAGCAAAGACTTGGAATCAACCCAAATGTCCATCAGTGACAGACTGGATTAAGAAAATGTGGCACATATACACCATGGAATACTATGCAGCCATAAAAAAAGGATGAGTTCGTGTCCTTTGTAGGGACATGGATGCAGCTGGAAACCATCATTGTCAGCAAACTATCACAAGAACAGAAAACCAAACACCGCATGTTCTCACTCATAGGTGGGAATTGAACAATGAGATCACTTGGACTTGGGAAGGGGAACATCACACACCGGGGCCTATTATGGGGAGGGTGGAGGGGGGAGGGATGGCATTGGGATTTGTACCTGATGTAAATGACGAGTTGATGGGTGCTGACGAGTTGATGGGTGCAACACACCAACATGGCACAAGTATGCATATGTAACAAACCTGCACGTTCTGCACATGTACCCTAGAACTTAAAGTATAAAAAAAAAATCCCACAACACACCAATATATATAAACTCTTGCAGAGAATGGAAAGGGAGAGACCAGTGTAACTTTGACATCAAGACCTGACAAGGACATGAACTAACTTGCAGATCAGTCTCCTTCCTGAACAAACACACAAAAACTGTAAATACAATATTAGCAAAGAGAATTCAACAATATTAAAAGGGTAAATACATCACATAAAAGTGGAATAAATTTCAAGCATGCCAGAGTGGTTTATGATTTGCAAAACAGAAAATCTAATTCATCACGTTAACACAAAAAGGAAGAAAAATTGAATGATTATATTGATAAATTTAGTAACAGCACTTGATAAATTCAGAAAGCATTCATAATAAAAACCACAACTCTTGGCAAAGTACGTATGGAAGAAAAGTTTCTTGATATAACAAAGAATTATCAGAGGCATTATATTTTATAGTAAAATGTTGAGATTTTGTGCTGAGTTGTGCTGGGTATTCAGCACAGTGCAAAATGGCAAATAAAAGAAGACAAAGGAATAAGGATTAGAAATAAAGAATCTAAGCTGTCATTATTCTCAGAAAATAGAATTGTGAAATAAAAAATTTTAAAGACTCTAAAAAAAATGATTATGCACGTTGACTCATCCACTTTGAGAAGATAAAACAACTGAAACATTAATTTTATGCTAATAATAAAAGACACCTGATATGGCATAGAATGAAATGCAATCTGCCTGTATTTTCTAAAATAAGACATAGTGTTCAAAAATATTCTTTACCAACAGCAGAAACTTCAAACTACCCCTTTAAATGGTCAGAACATGCATTCACTTAGCTTTTAGAGGCATTTCAATAAAAACATTTTAAAAGCACAAAATTAATGGGTTATATTTCAATTTGTTATTGATTTTATAACTACTTTAAACATTATTCAGGTGGCATATGGCAACATATTGTACAATATGACTCTAAATGTAGATTTAGAAATTTTAAAATAGAGATTAAGTTAAAAATAAACAAGGCAAAAGCCCAGATTAATATGTTCATTAAAATTTGAAATTATAATTGACTTTGAGTTTCATAGGTTCCAAGAAAAAGGAAGGTAAGGAGAGAGATTCTAAACTGGCATGACTTCTAAATATAAACATGACTGTTATTTGGTGGAGGAACATGTTACTAGGTTTTAATTTGAAAATGAATTTGCAAGTACCAAACACCTGGTGATTCCCGATAAAAATCTAAGGGAATCATATTAAAATATCACTCAGTGAAGGCAATTCTCTAAGGAAAAACAAAATACATTTTGTTAAAGCCTATCTAATGGACATGCCTGTAAAATTTTCAACCTTGAACACGCCTGTAAAATTTTAGAGATTATCTGAGTTGCTGAGTGAAGGAAAATTATTCTGGACATCAGATGTCAAGGGAACAAGATGAAGATTTTGTTAGGATAATTTAAGCCTTTGATTTGTAGTCTCATCTTGGAGCTCTGGGCTAGAGGCAAACCTGGACATTTTCTTAAGAATACAATCTAGGTTTGCCCAAGTGTCCAAATAAGCATTAAATGTGAACAAAACCATAGCTTCCTGTACCATAGTACATGAATGAGCATTATTTTAATTTGGGGAAAAATAAAGTGGAAGTAGCTTATTTTACTATAAGTGAAGTACAAAATAATTACTGAGAAATATCTAATTTGAGTAGGGCCTGAATCCTCAGCTTTTTGGATAAACTGAACTATTCCATTTAGGATACTTGTTATTTTCATCATTTTTTTCACATTTTATTGTATTTATATTTTCCATATTATTATTAGCTAAAAACAGTTACTTCCTTAGACTATCACCATTTTGTAATAAGATCATAATTTTTATTTGATGGGTCCATAGGTCTTACATTAACTATGCCTAAAGTATAATTAACTTATTAAAATAAAATTTGAAGTGATGAGAGCATAGGCTATAGATTAGTTTCACATGAATTAAGATTAGTGTTTGTTTTCAAAATTTTGTAGTTGACCACACTGTTTTTTTTAGTAGCTTTTAATTCTTGAATGTCAAAGTAGCTAAATGTCAAACTAAAACCCGTCTGTCTAAACATAAAAGAATAACTTTGGAAAAATTCAGTTTTTGAAAATTCTTACATTAGTCTTGCCAATTTTTAAAATTAGTAATAAACCATTTGTTTCTAGTTATGTGGCCAGAACTAAAATGTTATATTGAAAAAAATTAAATGAGAATAAAAGTAAATGTAGGCATATAGTTTAAAAATATAGATTATATTTTCAGTCTATCTTAAATCTTGGAAACAATTACTGAGGTATTTCAAAAAAATATTGACACACATTTTAAGAGAAGATTTAAAGGATATGGAGATAGTGGGTTTTACTTTATGGTAATAATTTAGATAAATTATATTAAATTTGCAAACCAGATCTTAAGCCAGAGACTTTTCTAAAATTTAAAAACACATGAAAAAATTTTCTAGGATAATAATATAAATTAGAAAGCTTTTGCAATAATCAGTAGGAAAACATGCCTTCATAATTTCCCTTACGTAGAATGTTGTTTGCTGATCGGTCTTTATAGTTGTTACTGATGGCTTATCTCAGGGCCTCTTATAAAGACATGGATTGAATTTTACATTTTCATGGTACAGGGAAAGATGTTATGTTTCTAAAATAATTTAAACTCAAATCACTTAATCCATATTTTCCTTTGAGTATTTTTTGAGCAACCACTACATTCCAGGCTATATTCTAGGCATAATGGATAGATACATCAGTAACTTAAACATTCTCCATTTTCATAGATTCTGTACTTTTATGGGACAGATAGTAAACAGATAAACCAGCAGGTAAATATTTATACCTTAATGAAAAAATAAGGTAAGGTAAAGGACCAGAGAGTAAGAGGAATGTTTTTTAGGTTGGAAAAATTCTGTATGTTAGTTTTCCA
>NW_016805390.1:666964-691324 GCF_001698545.2 Rhinopithecus bieti
TATATATATATAACTTTTGTTTTTATTATTGTTTTATCTTTATGCACATTCATTCTTCAAGATTCTAGCCAGGTTACAGTGATTCTGGCCTCAAATGTTTGGACAACCTAGTGAGAAAGATCTCTGGAAAAATAAAAGCAATTTCTTCCAGAATACAGCTGAACTCATATATTCATCATAGCTCTATTCACAATAGCAAAGATGTAGAATCAACCTGGGAGCTCATAAAAAGTGGATTGAATAAAGAAAATCTGGTACATATACACCATGTGATATTATGCACCCATGAAAAAATGAAATCATGTTTTGCAGCAATATATGTGCAGCCGGAGGCCCTTATCCTAAGTGAATTAATGCACGAACAGTTAAAAAAATTACTGCAGGTTTTTACTTATAAGGGGAAACTAAGCATTGGGTACTCGGAGATATAAAGATGGCAACAATAGACACTGGGGACTACTGCGGGGATGGGAGGAATAGAGCCAAGTGTTGAAAAAACTGTTGGGTACTGTGCTCACTACCTGGGTGACGGGATCAATCATACTCCAAACTTCAGCATCATGTAATATACCCATGTAACAACCCTGCACCTGTACCCCTTGAATCTAAAATAAAATTTGAAAATATTTTCTTAAAAAATCAGAATACAGCTAATGTGGACATAATAACCTCTGCTAATCTGGAAAGAAACTGATGGCAGACCCAGTCACAGTTATATTGAGGATCAAAATAAATTGAGGACCAGATTCTAGATCTGCATCTTAAGGATAAAGAACCACTAATAAGATTAACTATTGAAAATGTAGTAGTTCTGATTTCTTGACAGAAAATATGTAAAATTTTATAAACTTTTCCCTCAAGCTGCCATTTAAATAAATTATGTTGTACTTAGAGATAACATTGGCCAGTTTTCCCATTTTATATGGATCTTTTTTGCTATAATAGACCATTCAGAAGTAAATTTAACCATTTCATAATTGCTGTGGTTAAAACTTATGTTTAAAGTAATTATTTAATATTGTTTAAGTTGTTTTGTATTTTACAATTACTCAAATAGTTGTATTGGACAATAAAGTTCAATTTCATTGCAAAAATATTTTTGGACAGATAAATGAGATATAGTTATCAAAAGTTAGATGATTTGTCACTGGCCTTTAGGGAAATTTGTCATATGTTTTCAAAAGCAGAAATTTAATCATTAGACATGCCAGTGCAGACCTAACATAATTTGGTTTAAAATTGAGAAAAATGTGTTCCGGTTATGTATTGTGAACATTGAATTATTATCTCGTATAAATATTCATTTACTGAAAAAATTGTTTGGTGAGTAAAATGTGCTGGATGTGCTTTATCCACCTGCTCAAAATACAGGAGGGATCAGAGCAAACAAAATCCCTTCACTCATGGAACACACTTTCTGGAATTTACCAGAGATCAGCATAAGCGGTTCAACTTCACTACACAAAAGTTCCTCCATTTGATGGCTAAAAACAAATGATCCAAACTCTTAAGCATAGGAAGAAATAATTTCCTAAAGTCAAAATATCATGCGACCAAAAGGAAAGTCAGCAGGTCAAGCCTTTTTCTTTATGGTCACAGAACATTTGTGTAACTGGATAGATTATATAAGAGGTGTTAGCTTGAAAATAGCAGAACCTGGCCATTTTGGCAAAATTCGAAATTATTAGAAAGATCAGAGGCTTACACAATGAATAAGACTTGAAATATTGAGCTGATAAGATTTTTCATATCAGTGGATTATTAGACGTTTAAAGAAGGAATAAAACAATAGTTTTATAGAAAGAGTGATCTTGTCTGCATGTCAGCTTGCTGTGAATGATGTCCAGATTTATCTTCCCTCAAATCAAAATTTAATTTTAAAACAAAGCATCTAATTGACTGAACTTGATCAGGTTTTACTCTGGCTTCTGAGATCGAGAAAACCAGAATCTATTTTCTATAATTTCTGTGTTGGAAGATAGGCAATTTGATTTGTCCTTCCATCAAAACTACACACAATAGGTGGTGATTTCTCAAAAGGAAATAGAGATGATAGAAGGACAGTCACATGAGAGCCGATCTGCCTAAACAAATAGACAAACAAAACACACATAGAGCAGGCTTGTATCTGATGGAACTTTGCTACTTGATTTCTGCTATCAGGATTAGTCAGACATCAGTTCATCTAATTTAAAGAACGATATAGCCAAAAAAAGAGAACATATTTCTTTCCAGAGAGGGACTTTTCAAGAGCATCCGTTTGTCTTGGATCTTAGAAATTTGCTCCAACCACCCTCACCCAGAAGCAAATTTGGTTGTCTTTTTCTTTTTCCCCCAGATATAATCTTTCTGTTGATGTAACTCCTTTTAGAGAAATTAAATGTGAACATTATAGAAAATTCAGTGAGGGAAAAGTAAGTGTCCTTGGATTACTTATATACCAGTTATCCCATTTCAAGGAGAACTAATCTGCATGATAAAAAGAAAAAGGAGCTGAATGATATTGCATGTCTTTGCACGGTTGGTTGATGTTTCTTAAGTTTGCCCTGAGCACAGGTGTCTAGCTGGCAACCAAGTATGTACATTTTCACTGAGTTAATATAGACTGAGGAATAGGATCATAGTATACTGCTTCAAATATACTGACAGAAAAATTAAAAGCATGACAATAATTTACCATAAAAGATCAGAAATGCATTCATTACTTTGTCAAATGCCAAAAATGTTAACATAGATTTGAGTTGTATTGATAATATTAAATAAAAACCATTCATTTCATAGTTTAAAAGTCAAGGTAAGTGCATTGTCATATCTTGAGATAAAGATCCACATGCTATTTTAAGTTCTTCAGTTGTAAAAGTTATGATTTGATGTTTGACTCCATGAATTTTGTTAGTCCTCAAGTTAATTATATCAGTAGTTTCACCAAAGACATTCAATTTGTTAAATCTAATGAGTTATTATCAGTGGAGCTAAAAGTCAAAACTTGTTCGACTATATTTATACATATATACAGAAAAAAAAAGAGATGATCCACTGTAATATACTTATCTGTCACTGATATCAGTAAACAATATATATACACAATGGAGATTAGGTGTAGAAGTATATTAGCCACAGTTTGAGACACTCTGTCTTCAAATTTAAATTTTAAATTGATCCATTCTCCTGCTAGTTCTGCCGTGTTCAAATAAAACAAAAATCCATAAGGTTTAGCTTATTCTTTTTCTGTAATAATGATTTGCTCTAAACCAGTTTTAAAACTCTTCTGTTTCACCTTGGGCCCAAGGAATTGAAGGAGACTCTGAAGAGGATATTTCAGTCACTGCTAATCTTTTTTGATTTCATGACTTTACTCATGGGTATTCATTTCTTACTTTTCAATAAATTTTTTACTTTAGCCCATATTGTCACAAATAGCAGTAATCAAAAAGGATTCATGTACTTACCAGTATTAGGAAAAGGATTGATATGAGCACAACCAGTCTGACCAATCCCATTTTAACTTAGTTGTATAATACTGTAGAGTGACATAGTTTATTTTCTGTATATGTGTCTATGATGGTGGGGAAAAAGGTAGACAAAATAAGAAATTTCTAATTCTTTTTTCACTCATGCATTGAAATGGGATTAATCATTGCATCTATATATTTAAACATTTTTTTCCAATGGGAGCTATAGTCAGTGTCAGCATACAGCACAATGTATACTAAGAATTTCTTCTAGTATGTGAAATTATTTTCATATTTTCCAAACTAAAACATAAGTCATCAGTTCAATAGGCACACATCTTACACTTGGCAAATTCAAGCGTAAGTTGAGCCTTCTATTCCCCGTGAATAATAAAATGAGTAAAATTCTGACTGATATAAATGCATGGAACTGGAATACTTTTAAAATTTATTTTCAGTGTATTTATTCTCCTAATTATCTTTGGTTAAGTGAATAACACAATTTGCTTAAATATCAAATAGGATCATTCTTTGTGAATAGGCATACAGTGCTAAACAAGTGTGACTTATGCTTATTGTAATTAATAAGCATAGATCAAAATTGGTCTGAAGAGTTTGGAGCAGTTGAACAAAAATTACTCAGTAAAACTCATATAACACAAATACACAATTAGAAATTAATTGTCGGCCGGGCAAGGTGGCTCAAGCCTGTAATCCCAGCACTTTGGGAGGCCGAGACGGGCGGATCACGAGGTCAGGAGATCGAGACCATCCTGGCTAATATGGTGAAACACCGTCTCTACTAAAAAATACAAAAAACTAGCCGGGCAAGGTGGCGGGCGCCTGTAGTCCCAGCTACTGGGGAGGCTGAGGCAGGAGAATGGCGTAAACCCGGGAGGCGGAGCTTGCAGTGAGCTGAGATCCGGCCACTGCACTCCAGCCTGGGCGACAAAGCGAGACTCTGTCTCAAAAAAAAAAAAAAAGAAATTAATTGTCTTTGTGGAATAAAATATTTCTCAATTTTCAACATTTTCATTGTCTGTAAAAATAAAGGTACATGAGCTCTTCAAGAGCCAAGACAAAATCTTGGTCCTTTCTATATCTCCGGTATTGTGCAGTGCTGAGCATATGCACACTATATCAATTTAAAATGCACATTTTTAGTAATTTAACATCTCTGATAACTGGACTATATCTTGCAATCAGTGTCATGTAATAGATTAACGGATTTTTTTTTTTTACTTCTTAGAATAAAATATATATCACTGTACCCTACAATCAATGGTGCTTTTGATTTAGTTGAATATATGCTAGTAGGTATTGACTAAAAGTTTCCTAAACTTGAAAAGCAGCATAGTATGGTAGATAGATAGTTCTAGGATCAAGTCTAGATTTATATTGCTAAATATGGACTGAAGCAATGAAATTGGTAGAATGGCTTGATTTGAGGCCAAAGGGGGGGCGATATTTTAAAAACCAAAAATGTCCAACTTTTTTGAGGTATAAATGACAAAAACCTTATGTTTTCAAAGCATACAATGTGATGTTTCATGTACACAAATAGATACATTGTGAAATGAATACCAAGCTAATAAACACATCAGTTATATTATTTTAACAGATAGGATAACCTTCTACAACATGAGATGGGGTGGAGTCAATAACAAAATAGAAATTTTGCCTGTGGGTAAAAGGAAGGGTACATACACCCCAGACACAGAAAGTAGGGTTTGAGCAGTGAAAAAGCATACATTTTGTGGGAGAGAGACAAAAATGAGAAATAACTATTATTTTAGTGAATTGGGAGACAAAGTGATAAACTGAAAGAGAGCCAGGCCAGCTCTAGACATAAAGATGGAAAAGACTGGTTAATAATTTGGTATTTTTGCCATACAAAATTAAGAATCTAAAAAAAAAAAAAAAAAAAGTTTTGTGAGTCCTTGGTCAGAATTATCTGAAGCAGAGGTGCAATCCTGTTGGGGAAGGAGTTGAAAAGGGGCTGTCCATTTATGACCTGGGCAAATCCCCTTGGTCTGGCATTTCAGATCTCACTCAACAAAACAAAAGCCTTGATGAGAGTAATATTGAAACATATAAATCAGTTTAACAGTACTTTTTTAAATGAGTGGACATGCATAAAAATTAATCTAGTCAAATTATGCTTCTACCAGTGCAAAAACATTAACAGCAATTGCCACTAGCAAGAGACAATGGAAATTAAATATTCAATTTTTTTGTTAGAAGGATTTAACAAGAAAAATTTTAAAAAAGGAAGAACGGGCCTAATACAATTCCAAGTTAAATAGCAACCTAGAATACCACAAGAGGGATTCTAGGTATGAAACTGGTCCTATAAGGAAAAAAATTAGTGGCATTTACATACAGTACAAATATGTAAATCCAAACTATCATGTCAGAATTCTTAGATACTGCAATATATTGCTTCTCCTGGTCAGATTCATCATGTAATAAATTATGTAATTTTGTTTTTACATGGTAACTTTTGCTGTATTAATGTGTTTAATATCACTGCTTAGAACCAAATCCAGCAACATAAAGTGGAAAATGTCAAATGCTGACATTTCTAGTCTTGGATGAAGCATTCTGAGATAGAGTGTTGAAAGCCTATTATTTTTATCACTTTCCTGGATTTTGTGGTAGGAGGGTTGAGTCCACAGATAGTGGAGAGAACTGGAAATAGCAACCCACAATAAGCAACCATACTCTCCATGGAAAAGCAATTAGTTTATTATAGAGCCAAGATCCACAAATATAATCAGATTATAAGTCCATCTAAATACATGTGTGACTTTCTCTGAGGTTTCTGATAACAATTCTTCTTCCTCTTCTTCTGCTTCTCTTTCTTCTTCTGTCTAAAAACATTTTAGGATTCAGTGAAGAGACAGGTGTTGCTTTGGTACTCCATATTAACTGGCACCTTTGGGAACTACATGTCTTTTGTGTCCCTTACTCTGCCCTTAGAAGGAGCAGATGTGAAGAAATGAAAGACACATTTGACCCACAGATAGGAATTAGAAAAGCAACTGTTATTAGAATGAGAGAGGGAATCGCTGCTACTAGCAAATGCACCACTGATGAGACTTACTATGGTTCAGGCTTTTTGGATTGAGAAATAAAATCAGAAATTGGTTGATTTATCATGAACAGAAAGCAATCTAATAGATAAAACTTTTATAACAGGATTAGTGAGAAAGAAGAATGAGCAAAACAAGGTACTAATTTGGGCCCTAAAATTTTGCATTAAAATTAAGAAAGAAGCGTAATGGCAGCCTGATGAGAGCATGATGCTGGTAGGATAAGAAAAGGGGTAGAGACTATGGTACGTGTGTGTCCATCAGGGCAGGCTGTACAGGCCACATGTAGCCCATTGACCCTCAGTTAGCTGTGTAAAGATGAAATCGGATAAAAAGGTAAGAAAAAGAATCTCAATTAGGATAATCAATAGAGTTACTAATGTTCACGCTCAAAATCCAACAAAACTGAAAACACAGCTTTGCTGTCTAGCACAGCTAAAAAGGTGGCATTCACATACTATGTCCACCGATTCCCCTGTGTGGTCCTGCCAGACTTAATACAGGAACTATAGGCTTTCCATTTAAATCCCAATCCCCTGAAATCATCAATTTTTGGAAAATGGCAATAATAATTACTGACATCGCACTAACCCTTGCATACAGTACAAATTCCATTAACCGTTTTAGCCGTCCATTTAAGACAAATTGAAGTAATTTTTTTCACTATGTTGGGCATTTATAAAAATGAATATTTTGCTTGTTTGTTTTCACTAATTCACTGGTAAATCTACTTGAAATGGTCAATCCGGCTCTATAATTACACAAAGCTAATGGATTTCTTGGACTAAGTCATTAGATAATTATATTATTTAATGTTCTTTTGGTTGCAAGCAGTGAAATCTGACTGTGTTAGCTCACACAAGGCAGGAACCTTAATGGCAAGACATTAAAATGGAAATAACAGAAATAGTTGAGTAAACCAGACTTAACAAAAAAATCGAACCAGGAAAACTTAAAATATTTAATGGTCCATTGGTCTAAACCAGAGCAAAAAGAAACAAACTTGTTTTTCCCTCGTAAATAGCCAAATAGTAAGTTATTAAAGTTTTACAGGGGATACAATCCCTGTTGTACTACTCATCTCTACCATTGCATCATGAAGAGAGTCATACACAAAACATAAGTGAATGAGTGTGACTCTATTCCTGTATATATTTTGCATGCTGATGTGTGAATATCACATTTTCATGTGTCATAAAATATTCTTTTGACTTTTATCCTCCAGCTATTTAAAAAACGCAAATCCATCCTTGCCTTTGGACCACACGATAACACAAAAACAGGCTGAATGTGGCAGATATGGCCCATGGGCCTTCATCTGTCCACTTTATTTGGCCCAGCTTTGCCCAGAACCCTCAAGGAGATTTAATCTCTTTGTTCAAAGTCTAAAATTTTAGGAAAGATTATCTTGTGGTCTTACTGTGAGTTGGTCTTTTACTCCTGGATCTGTTGCCCTCTGCCAGGTGGTAAGGATTGCACAAGATAGATAAGGCCTCTGGAAGTTTATCCTGGGTATTGGGTATGGTTGTCAGAAAAAATCCCAATGTGAGTGAGGGTTGTTAGGAGTTAAGCAATCCCTTTAACAAAAAAACTGACTATCATATTATTTTTTATTTGTATCCAGACTATTAAGTAAATATGTGTACTTGACATAGGAACTTTGTTAATCAGTGCATCCACACAGGAGCTTTTTCTTGTCTTTGAGGTAACAAGTAAGTTTCCCAGATGGGATTCTAAGAGACTCCAGATATCAGTGCAGCTTTGCCTTGATCTCATCCAAATTCTATGAGATCTTATCAGAAAAATTTCAGAGGCTTAAAGAAAAAGTGTAGCTGCTTAAAGAGGTTTAAAGCTACTGCTTACCTGAAAATATCTAACTTGTGAAGAATGACAGAAATTTTCATAACCTGACTTGAGCAGACAATATTCTGCCACCCACCAAGATGCCACATGGACCTGCTCTACTGTTCCCTAAACAAGATGTCTAAAGACATCTTTGTCTTTTGCAGCAGGATCCATCTAAATTATAATTGTTTCTCCTTTCTTTAAGAACCCTTGTTTGGGCATTCATAACCCACACAAGGTTTATCGATCCCCTTTTCCTCTGTGCTTTTTAAATGTTCTATTAATCCTTATTGTAGATTGTCTCTGATTAAAAAAAAAGATATCATGGCGGGTGTACTAGTCTGTTCTCACACTGCTAGTAAAGACATACCTGAGACTAGGTAATTAGAAAGGAAAAGTTTAACTGACTCACAGTTCCACATGGCTGGGGAGGCCTCAGAATCATGGTAGAAGGCAAGGAGGAGCAAGTCACATCTTGCATAGTGGCAGGCAAGGGTATGTGCAGAAACTACCTTTTTATAAAACCATCAAATCTCATGAGAATTATTCACTATCACAAAAACAGCCAAGGGAAAACTCACCTTCATTAGTCAATTACCTCCCAGTGACGCCCTCTAATGACACGTGGGGATTTTTACAATTGTAGGTGATATTTGGGTGGGGACACAGAGCCAAATCATATCAGAGGGCTTGACCTAATCAAATTAACACCTTAAAAGAAGTTGAAAGCACTTTTGGAGGCCAAGGCAGAAGGATCACTTGAGGCCAGGATTTTGAGACTAGCCTGGGCACCAAATTGAGATGTCTTTACAAAAAATTTAAAAATTAGCTGGGTGTGTTGGTGCATGTCTGTAACCTTAACTACTCAGGAGAGTGAGATGGGAGGATACTTTGAGCTCAGGAGTTTTAGGTTTCAGTGAGCTATGATCATGCCAATGCATTCCAGCTTGGGCAACAGAGTGAGATGAAAGAACAAAAAAATGAAAGAATGAAAGGAAAGAATGAAAAGAAAGAAGGAAAGAAAGAAAAAGAGGGAAAGAAAGAAAAGGAAGGAAAGAAAGAAAAGGAAGAAAAGGAAGGAAGGAAGGAAGGAAGGAAGGAAGGAAGGAAGGAAGGAAGGAAGGAAGGAAGGAAGGAAAGAAGGAAGGAAGGAAGGAAGGAAGGAAGAGAAGGAAAGAAGGAAGGAAGGAAGGAAGGAAGGAAGGAAAGGAAGGAAGGAAGGAAGGAAGGAAGGAAGGAAGGAAGGAAGGAAGAAGGAAGGAAGGAAGGAAGGAAGGAAGGAAAGAAGGAAGGAAAGAAGGAAGGGGAAGGAAGGAAAGAAGGAAGGAAAGAAGGAAGGAAGGAAGGAAGGAAAAGAAGGAAAGAAAGAAGGAAAGAAAGTTGGTGAAACTCAGAGGGATGTTCTTAAGCTGACCTTGAAGTTGAAGCAAATTGCTATTTTGTTAGAAGTTCTATGGATGGTAGCAGGTGCAAGAAATAAATGGAAAAAAATGTACCCCAAAGAGTTATATTTAAAGGATTGTATGTAAAAGCTTCATCTGCCCGTGATTTAGAATAATTTAGATTTTGGACTCTGAGCTGACAATATTTTGACTTAATTTTGGACTTTGAGTTGAAGATATGATATTTAATGATATTTAGATTTTGATTATGAACTTTGAATTTTGAGCAAATACTGTGCTAAGATGAAACTAGGAATTTTGAGAGGGGTGAATGTTCTTTGCACTTGGGAAGAATGTGAATCCTTGTGGGCCAGAGGGCAGACTATGGGTAGGAAGAATTATAAGATTCCCAAGATTCCTGCCACCTGATATATATGTGTATATGTGTATACACATATCAGACGTGGTTGTTGTAGGAATCCTGGGAGCCATATTATATATATGTGTGTGTGTATAATATATGCATATATAATATATATTGTATATATGTGTATATGTGTCTAAGGTATATACTATATATGCGTATATATTACATACATTTGTATAGATATTATATATTGTTTGATTTTGGTTTTGGGGGGATTTTTACAGAATTTTTATTTCAATACGTTTTTGGGGAACAGGTGGTGTTTGGCTACATGAATAAGTTTCTTTAGTGGTAATTTCTGAGGTTTTGGTGCACCCAGCACCCAAGCAGTGCACACTATACCCAATGTGTAGTCTTTTATCCCTCACCTGCCTCCCATCCCTTTCCCGTCAAGTCCCCAAAGTCCATTATATCATTCTTAGGTTTTTGCATCCTCATAGTGCAGCTCCCACTTACAAGTGAGAACATCCAATGTTTGGTTTTCCATTCCTGAGTTATTTACTTAGAATAATGGTCTCCAATTCCATCTAGGTTGCTGTGAATGTGATGATTTCATTCCATTTTATGGCTGAGTAGTATTCCGTGGTATCTATGTGTGTGTGTGTGTATATACACACACATAGATACCACGGAATACTACTCTATTTTTTATTCACTTGCTGATTGATGGGCATTTGGGCGGGTTCCATATTTTTACAATTTTGTGAATTGTACTGCTATAAACATGCATGTGCAAGTATCCTTTTTCATGTAATGACTTCTTTTCCTCTGGGTATATCCAGTAGTGGGATTACTAGATCAAATGGTAGATCCACTTTTAGCTTTTTAAGGAATTTCCACCCTGTCTTTTATTACATTCCCACTAACAGTGTAAGAGTGTTTTCTTGTCACCACATCCATGCCAGTATCTATTATTTTTGTTCTTTTATTACGGCCATTCTTGCTGGCATAAGGTAGTATCGCAATGTGGTTTTGATTTACATTGCCCTAGGGGGGAAAAAAACCTAAAACCCATACGGAAAACTCAAGAAAGAGTCCACACAGCCAAAGCAACACTAAGCAAAAGGAACAAATCTGGAGACATCACATTATCCACCTTCAAGCTATACTATAAGGCCATAGTCACCAAAACAGCATGGTTCTGGTATAAAAATAGGCATAAACACCCATGACACAGGATAGAAAATCCAGAAATAAAGCCAAATACTTACAGTCAACTGATCTTCGACAAAGCGAACAAAAACATAAAGTGGAGAAAGGATACCCTATTGGACATATGATGCTGGGATAATTGGCAAGCCACAGGTAGAAGAATGAAACTGCTCACCTTATACAAAAATTAACTCAAAATGGATCAAAATTGAAACCTAAGACCTGAAACCGTAAAATTCTAGAAAATAACATTGGAAAACCCTTCTAGACATTGGCTTAGGCAAAGACTTCATGACCAAGAACCCAAAAGCAAATGCAACAAAACAAAGATAAATAGATGGGACTTAATTAAACTAAAAAGCTTCTGCACAGTAAAAGAAATAATCAGCAGAGTAAATAGAAAATCTACAGAGTAGGAAAAACTCTTTGCAATCTATACCTATGACAAAGAACTGATATCGGAATCTACAAAGAACTCAAATCAGCAAGAAAAATCAAACAATCCCATCAAAAATTTGGCTAAGAACATGAACAGACAATTCTCAAAAAAATACAAATGGCCAACAAACATATCTGAGCTGTGTGTGTGTGTGTGTGTGTGTGTGTGTGTGTGTGTGTGTGTATAATATATATTTTATATTATGGTCTTTTAAATATATGTATTATGGTCTTTTAAACACATGTTCCATTATGGTCTTTCCTTCAGTGTGTACAAAACCTGTAAACATGATGAAATATTACTCTTATGATTAGGCCACCTTATATGTCAAAGATAAAGCCACTTTCACATGTCATTAAAGTCTGTAGTCAGTTGGCATTTAAGGAGATTTTCTTTGATGGGGTTGGCCTAATCAGGTAAATTTTTAGAAGAGGAATTATCTTGCTGGCCTGACATAAAGCAAATACCATGTTATGAACTGCCTGTGGAAGGGGGCCCATGACTAGGCTCGGAGGGCTGACTCAAAGCTAGGATTGGTTCCTAGCTGACCATACAAAGAAAAAGGGGACTTCTAGGAGTAAGGAACTGAATTCTGCTAATAGTCACATGAGCTTGAGAAAGGACTCTAATCACCAGAAAGGAGTTCAAACTTGGTTACAACCATAAATTCAGCCTGGTAAAATCTGAGCAGAAGATCCAGCTAACCTGTACCTGAGCCTACCAAAACTTTGGGATAATAAATGGATGTTGTATTAAACAAATGTAGCCCATAATTTTTTGTAGCAATAGAAAAATAAATTCAACTGTGTTGTGATTACTGGTCCAAGTTACCAGATGCTAGTCTTGTGTGATTGTTGACTATCTCTTATAATCTGTATCTTATTGTAAGCCTTCCAAAGAAAACTTAGTTCACAGTTTCATAATTCTCTCACTAGTCCTTTAAATCTATTGTTTCTCTTATTCCTCTCTCATAAGAAATCTCATGGGTTTGTATATCCATTGTCTATTCATTGTTTCTATCCTTGAACTGAAATTAGTAATCTTTTTATTTGTCTTTTCATCTTTTTTCTTCACAATTTGATACATGTTTATGCACTTTTAACTGCTAATAAAAAAAAATCATTAGAACTTTCATTTGTATATGAGACTATCTTATGCCCATGTTGTGTAAAACAGCTAACTGCATTTCCTCAGCAGGAAAAAGATTCAGAAACACAGACAATTCTGATTTCATTATACACTTGTCCTCTATTAGTTTTCTTCAGTATCTTGAAATCACACTAACTGTGCTTGAGCTCATTTCACCAATTATTGCTTCAGCCAAGAAGCAGGAGCTAATATCCCCAAGTTCTCATTTATTTTAGAAATTATTTTTATACCAAAAGTGTCTCTAAATTAAAATGTGTAAAAGAACAGTTAGCAAAAAGTAAATCACAAAAAATAAACATGTGAAATAGAATAAACCATACTGTAGTTATCAGCAATTCGTTGTGAAATTTTAAATAATGTGTATCTTAAAATACCCAAAGTATATGAAATTCATTTTTAAGAGAATTGTACGTAATTTTCAATAAAACGTATAATTTGAAATTCCTTAAAAATCAATAATGTATATGGACGTAGTGATGGTAAAAAGAAATGACTGAAAAAAATTCATAATTTCAAAGTTCCTTCATGAAAGTAGAAGGGACAGAATATGGAATGGTAATGATCAGTGCTGATTAAAGCTGGAGGAAATTTTTTTAAGGTGACATGAAGAGAATGCACAGTTCAGAACATTTTCTACCATATAAGTTTGAGATTGGTGTGATGAAATCATTTAAGGAAATTATTAAGGCACAATGCTTCCCAGGTGTGAAAAGGTCAATGGTAAGCCTTGTCAGTAATGCCACTCTTGCTTTCCTAAGCTGTCTAAGTAGAGCTGTTACCCTTCCCTCAGTGTGTTAAGATTTTATCAAATTACGCTTTTACTTTGATCCTGGGTTTCAAACTGCATTTCCCATCACAATAATTTGGGTCTAAATTCTATTCCATCTCAAGAAGCCTGGCACTATGGGAAGTGCTCATCTGACCCAACATATTACTGGGTGTTGGCCCTGACTCCTCCATAGGATATTGAAGGCAACCTGATTCATCTCAAGTCTGAATCAGTCATTCCCTCAGCACCTGCATTCTTGCCTGAATCTCAGTGCTTGCTCTTGACTTCCATGATGCTGACTACTCTGTGTGACTCACCCTATGCACATTTGTTCTTTCTTTTCTCCACATACCAATATCACAGGTGGCTATGTACAGAAAATCCTAAATACATGAGGACTTAAGGTAAATTTCACATGGTGAAAAATTATTGGAACCAAATTCCAAGCTTATTTCTTTTTCTTTCTTTGAGACGGAGTCTCACTCTGTTGCCCAGGCTGGAGTGTAGTGGCACAATCTTGGCTCACTGCAACCTCTGCCTCCCGAGTTTAAGCAATCCTCCTACCTCAGCCTCCCAAGTAGCTGGGATTACAGGCACGTGCCACCATGCCTGGCTAATTTTTGTATTTTTTCTTTTTTCTTTTTTTTTTTTTTTTTTAGTACAGACGGGGTTTCACCATGTTGGTCAGACTGGTCTTGAACTCTTGACTTCAAGTTATCCACTCACCTCAGCCTTCCAAAGTGTTGGGATTAAAGGCGTGACCACTGCGACCAGCCGCTTATTCCTTTTACTTAGGTCAATTTTCCTTGCAATGTTCCCTCCCACATGGCTTTCCTTTTCTAGATAAGATTTCATATCCCTGATCTATTTTTTTAAAATCTACTGAGCAATTTAATTTTTAGTCTCCGACTTCTGCATCTAATCTCAATACACTTAACTGATTTGTTAATCCACTAAAATGAGTTTTAGCTTGCAGTATGGTAAAAGCGTTTCCAATCCATGCCCCAAAGCCTTCAACCTTTCACAACAAAAAATATCAAGTTTTTTTTTTCTTCCAACACATCAAAGTCATCTGCCTCTGAAATGAATACAACTCCTGCACTTAGTATTTAGAAACACTGGATATTATATTGTGGAAATAGTGTATATATTTTCTTCTTCTTAGATCACTATTATCATTGGACCTTTTGCCGTGGTTACTGCTGCTGTTACTACTATCACTATCACTGTTTATATCACTACACTACATCTATCATTACTACTAATAGATGGAGGTTTATTATTATTTCTGATTCTACACCAGACATTAGGGGTTTTTATTGTTTTGTTGTTCTAAGAAATTTGCTATTAGTGACTGTGGCAGGTAGTCTCTAAGAATGGTTCAGGGGGCCGTGTGCGGTGGCTCAAGCCTGTAATCCCAGCACTTTGGGAGGCCGAGATGGGCGGATCATGAGGTCAGGAGCTCGAGACCATCCTGGCTAATACGGTGAAACACCGTCTCTACTAAAAAATACAAAAAACTAGCCGGGCGAGGTGGCGGGCGCCTGTAGTCCCAGCTACTCGGGAGGCTGAGGTAGGAGAATGGCGTGAACCCGGGAGGCGGAGCTTGCAGTGAGCTGAGATCCGGCCACTGCACTCCAGCCTGGGCGACAGAGCGAGACTCCGTCTCAAAAAAAAAAAAAAAAAAAAAAAAGAATGGTTCAGGGTATCTCCTGTCTCCTAGTATTCACGTACTTGTGTAATCAATCACCTCACCTTGAAGTAACTAATGAGGCATTTTTCCTTTTTTTTTTTTTTTTTTTTGAGATGGCGTGCAGTGGTCGATGCTATCAGACTCACTGCGCAAGCCTCCCTTCCGCGTTGTTGATCGGGTTAAGACTTCGATTACCGTTCTTCTTCAGTCCTCTTTCGCCAACCTGGGATTTACAGGTGCCCGCCACCAGGCCTGGCTAATTTTTGTATTTTTAGTAGAGAAGGGTTTCCACCATGTTGGCGCAGGTATGTTCCTAAACCCTGACGTCACCTGCTTCAGCCTCCCAAAGGTGCTGGGATTACAGCGTGAGCCACTGTACATGGCTGTGACTCACTTTTTTTTCTCTTAATGTATATTAAAATCATGATAATAACTCAAAAGCTAGACACATACCTGATTCGATACACTTCGAGCACACAGTCATATTTTCATATCCGAGGATAATAATCTCAAATAAAAAACTACATTTTCACATTATGTTGAGTAAGTTTTTTTTAAAGAGAATATACTTTAAGTTCTAAAATGAGGACAAGTACATGGTTGTTACATTATGTATTTTGGTGAAACTTACTGAATTGCTGTGGCCCGTTTTGAGTTCCCCCATCCATCTATTGCCTATACTAGGGTGTGTCGTGCACCCATTGTAGAGCTTGTCATTTATGTTAGGTATACTTCCTAATGCCTATCCCTCCCCCTACTCCATAGATAGGGGAACCGAGTGTGGTGTTATTTCCCCTTACATGTGTCCAAGTGTTCTCATATTGTTACAATTCCCACCTAGTATGAGTGAAGAACATGCAATCAGATTTATGAGAATCTTGCTATAGTTTAGCTGAGAATAATGGTTTCCAGCTGCATCCATGTCCCTACAAAAGGACACGAACTCATCCTTTTTTATGGCTGCATAGTAATCCATGGTGTGTATATGTGCGAATCAATAGTCGTGAATATCCGTCTGTTTCTACTGATGGATATTTGGCTTGATTCCAATGTCTTTGCTATTGTGAATTAGTCCACAAATAATATATGTGTGACATGTGTCTTTATAGCAGCAGACTTATAACCTCTGGGTATATCTCCATAATGGGATGCTGGATTAATAAACGGTTTTCTTAGTTCTTGGATATCTCTTGGAGGATCAGTTCACGAGCTAGCTTGTGCCACAATGGTTGAACTAAGTTTTACTCATGTTCTATCCGATACGTGAAAATTGTCTAGTTTAAGGATTGGGTACCATTCCTCTCCTGAAATCTCGTGAGGCCAATCATTTACGAGAGAGCGCACCCCGTAAGACTCATTTTAGGACGAGGCCAGCATGTCGTCTGATACCAAAGCCTGACCAGACGATCACCAAAAAAAGGAATATTGTCGCCGTGCGATGATACACGAGATGCAAATAATACACTACAACAAAATACTGGCAAACTGAATCCAGCGCCACATCGAAAAAGCTTATCCACTCAATGATCAAGTGGTACTTCCATCCCTGGGATGCAAGGCTATTCAACATCCAAACTAGTTGTACAAATATGTAATACGTCTATACTGTCAATAGCAAAAACCCACTCTTATGATTATCTCAATTTCATAATTCGAAAGCTTTTGACAAATTCAATAGCCATCATGCTACAAACTTCAATAAACTTTCGGTATTGATGGAACGTATCTCTAATAATAAGAGACCGTCTATTTAGATCGACAAACCCCATAAGCCAATATCTACGAATGGCAAAAACAGGAAGCATTCCCTTGAAAACTGGCACAAACAGGGATGCCCCTCACATGGTCGCCACTTCCTACTTTCACATAGTGTTGCCCAGTTGGTAGGACTAGAGCAATCAGGCAAGAGAAAGAAATTCAAGGTATTCAGTTAGAAAGAAGAAGTCAAGATTGTCCCCGCGATTTCAGATGACATGATTGTATATTTGGGCAGACCCCATTGGCTCAGCCCCGAAAGTTCACGTAAGTCCCTGGTGAAGAGCATACCTACTTAGCCACGTTCGGACCTACAGCAAAATTAAAAGAGGAATCGCCGACATATATACACAGATTAGTCTTATACACGCAGTAAAGAGCAAAGCAGAGTAGCCAAAATGCATGGGATCCACAAGAGCAACTCCCAATATCACAAATGGCTTCAAAGAGAATAAAAAAAAAAAAAAAAAACCTAGGAATCGCAACTTACCAGGGATTGTAAAGGACCTTTCAAGGAGAAGCTACAAACCACTGCCAGTGAATAAAAGAGGCACAAAAGAGACAAACGGAAGAACATACCATGCTCATCGGATAGGAAGAATCAATAATCGTAGAAAATGGCCATACTGCCCAAGGTAATTTATAGATTTCAAGGCTTGCGCATCCCCCTAGTGTTATAAGCTACCAATGACTTTCTTCACAGAAATTTGCGGAAAGAAAAGCCTGGCTTTAAAGTGTATCATAAATGGAGAGACGGCAAAGACTGCCGCCCGATATGCCGAACGTATCACAGATCCCTAGTAGAAAGAAGAACATAAGCTGGAGGGCCCTGCACATACTGACTTCACAAACACAACACACACACCGTCACAACGCTCCGCGGACACACATATATTATTATATATAACACAAACAGCGTAGAGTTATACTGGTACCAAAAGCAGAGTTATAGACGCAATGGAACAGAACAGTACGCGCCGCTCAGAATAATACCTTTGACTCTCACATACTACAGGCCATCTGACAATCTTCTGATTCTTCTCAAAACACAGCATAAGCACAACAGGCAAAGGAATTCGCCTATTTTTAATAAATGGTGGCTGGAAAATTGGCTAGCCATAAGTAGAAAGATGAAACTGGATCCTTTCCTTACTCCCTTATATGAAAATTATTCAAGATGGATTAGAGATAAATGTTAGTAAAACCATAAAACCCTCGAAGAAAACCCCCAAGGTAATACCATTCAGGGGCCATAGGCATGGGCAAGGACTTCACCCGTCTAAAAACACCCAAAAGCAACGGCACAAAAGCGCAAAATTGACAAAATGGGATCTAATTAAACCCAAGGAGCGCTTGTGCACAGGCAAAAGAAAGCTAGCCATCAGAGTGAACAGGCAACCTATAGAATGTGACTCACTTTTAACAGAACAGAACAGGGCAAATGAGAGTAAATGCCACTTTCAAGATAAGATTATAAAAGGACTGTGGCTTCTATCTTGCTGGCCCTCTTACTCTCTTGCTTGCTGGCTTTGATGGAAGACAGATAACAAGTCGTGAGCTGACATATAAAGAGGCTCAATGGCAAGAATCTAAGGCCCTCATACCAACCACCTTCAGGAACTGATTCCTGACCACAACCATATGAGTGAGCCTCGACGTAGATACTCCCCAAGTTGAGCCTTGATAGAGTTGTAACACTAGCTTACACCTTCATTGCAGCCGTGAAAGAAATTGAGCTAGAGGACCCAGCTAAGTAGTGTCTATATTTCTGAACTATAGAAGTTCTGTTGTTTTAATCTGTAATGTTTGGGGTATTTTGTTTACACAGCAATAGATAACCAGTAGAACACTTCCCATAACTGAGTTGGTTGTCACTCTTATTGTTCTAAAACTGTGCTGTCTCATTGTTGGTACTCCTCAGATGATTTAGTAATTGTTTATTTCCCTGTCTAACCCACCAGACACTAAACAGAACAGGAGTTGCCCCTTGGTCATCATTGCCCCTCCTGTGATCACTGCTGAGCCATATTGTCCTATTGTTCTTTCGGTGACTGACACAGAGTAGACTTGTTAATAGACACCAACAAATACTATGAAAGAATAAAGCCGTATACTGTGTATGAGCTATAGCAACAGTATATATTGATTCAGAAATGAGATAATAAGAGAGAAGCTATCTGTCCTCTTACCTGTTTTAAAGACACAGGAGAGGAAAAAAAGTTAGACAAAACATTTTTTCACGTGAGAGACTGCACAATATTGAATAGAAAGGTGTAAAAAAATAAAAAGGAGTGTATAGTTTATGAACTCTCAAAATCAAAAGTAGAAAAATCAGGGTGAATCAGTTGAGTTTTATTTGTATTTAGCCCTCTTAAGTGTTTTTAGTTTAATACAACTACTTTTATGAATACTCTCAGCCTTGAGTTATATACTTGTTAAGTGTCTGGTTCTTATGTTCCAGATATTTTGGCAGAACTATGATTATTCTCTTTCAAGGAGGTGAATATTGAAAGACCTGTAGTTTCTACTTTCCCAATCACCTTTTTTTCTGTTCCTGTTGTATTCATTCCCACAGTAGGTTTTAGAAGTGACTCCCCCCGGTACAAAAAGGAAAAGGGACGCTCACGGTGTTCCTAGGTTGACACTCCATCCGCTTCTAGTAGAACTGCTCAATAGAGGATTTCAAGAGGTCTGTCAGCTTCTCCTTATAATGAAAACTCCCAGAAATATGATGATTGCTACTGCTCCAGGCAGCAGCTCCCAGCTGCTTCTCATAATCACTTTTATTTCTTCCTCAATTCCTGGTTGCATTCACATCAAATTCTTATTTCATTGCATATTTCAATATTTCTCTAAGCACTATTCAAAGTTGCTTCTAACTTTCGGATAAGAATCATCTTGGGTATGGATTAAATTTAATATTACCAAACCTCTCTGTTACATAGACAGATTCCATAGAATCTGTGTGTTTGACAAGTATCCAAAGTGATTCTTGTCTGTGGGGACATTTCAGAATCACAGGACAACAACCTAAAACTAGGCCTGTGGTGAAATACCACCTAGAAATAATTTTCTCCAAGGCGTTTTAATTATAACCCTTTTAAATTTCCTGAATTTTTACAAATATAGCTATATCTTTCTCTAAGAAAAACTATATCACTTACACGCATAAGATTTAACACATCTGTGCTACAGACATTATAGCACTTTGAGATATGGAAGAATAAAACAACTTCTCTGCCCTTAGGAGCTCCTACTTTGACAGCTTAGTTGAAATCCAGGTAAAAATGAAGATCCAAACACTTCAGAAAAGGAAAATTAGAAATGCAAAGAATCTCATAACAGATTATGAGATTCATACTACATATAAGCATGGTAATTAAATTTAAGTTTCTTAAAATCCAAGGTCAAAAGGAAACACATCAATTCATATACTTCTCTCTGTGGAGGGGGGAAATGAGGTATATGCAAACAACCTTTGTTTCACCCTGGACACAGTAAAGAATCAAACTTTTCTTTTGGATAATGAATATCAAATTACATAAATTATATTTATCATTATAAATATAATGATCATTTCATTATAAATATAATTTATGTTTATAGATAACAGGTTCATTCCTAAAAGTTTTAGACATTTACCAGAACAAAATATAAAAGAGGAGGAAATTTAGTGTTCTAGAAGAAGGGAATAGTAAAGAAACAGATAAATACTGAACAGTGGGATCTGTTTCAAAAGGTGCTTACAAGTTATGTGTCTGTAACTCAGCAAGCAAATATACCTATTACATGCTACTAAGTTTGCCAATGGAAATTAATAATAAACAGAAGATCTGAGGTTTTATTTGTGTGTGTCTGAAACTGAATTCTGAAATGCTACTTTAATATATTTAACCATACAATTTGCTATGTAACATATATAATGATAATCACAGTATTAGGATGTGTCACTGCACTGCCTCCATTTAAAATTTAGTCAATGTGGATTACTCTTTTACAGTATTTTTTGGCGCGTATCAATAAAATGCCCATTTGACTTCCCGGATTCAGCTGTGCCCTTCACACGATGTCATTATTAAGAGGCCTATTTCAGGACCTAATGACGATCCAATGGTGAATCTCTACCAACAGTTTCTGAAATCTAAATCTTGGAGTTGCAAACGTACTGTATTTCCATGGAGTACATTGTGCAAAACTGATTGGAATCTGCTATGGTCTTACATCTCCTTGACGTCAATTTTTTGCCTTATTTGCAAATGTAGCACTTTGTGTGAAGCAGTTCACCAGTGATGTTACAAATCCTAATGAAGTGCTTTACCTCCCTGCCAGAATTTCAGTGGGGAAGGCTTTCAAATGCATTTCCATTTATACATGCCTGCTTTTTACCCTCGGTGCACAATGAAATCCTACTGAATAATATGCTTTATTTTCTGTTTCCTTTCTCTGGGATGTATGTTGAAAGACAGAAAGTAGATTGGTGTTATAAATGCAAAGAGAGGAAAGCAATTAAGTCATAAAAAATGAGACAGGCATTGCCTAATGTAGATGCATTGTTATAAATAAGATATGTGTAGAAGTCTGTGGACTTAGGGATTTCATTCTCCATACCAATGGTTTCAGTTTTCTATCAATGGTGAGACAAAAAGGATCCTATTTTCTTTCCTCCCAGCATCTGCTAGACCTCAGAAACAACACATTTAATCTTATAGCATCTGTTTTAGAGATCTTGTTCTGTATATTTCATCTTTCTGGTCTAAAGCCATCAAAGGCAGTAAAGTTCAAGCATAAAGGGAAAATGTCAAACATGATAAAAATAAGTAATGATAAATATATGTAAAATAAATTTAAAAAATCACACACAAATCAAACATAGTCACTTGTTTTGCTTTCAAATTATGCAGCACCAGTTAGGTTTAATAATTATAAATTATGTCTAATCACATTGGGAGATGAGCTTTAGTAAATTGACAACAAAGCCTCTAACAATTATATATTCTTTTGATATATTTCAATTTTTTTAAGCACATGGTATCCTGATTGGTCACAAGCATAGTTTTGATTTAAACTCTATTGAGTCACTAGATTCATAATTGCTTTATTGCCCACTGATAAAGTTAGAACCCTGCTATACTAATAAAACATAATTTTAATACGTTTTTAGAATTATCAGTATAATTTAAAAATTTACCAAGAAAGGCATATACCTTTCATTTCTGTTGCCACAAGTGTGATCCAAGTGTAATAAAATGCTGAATGCAGATTTTTTAAAATTGGTATAAGATTATATTCTTGGTCTTCAAAGACAAGAATGATAATAGCCCTATAGTGTTACTTGTGTTACTCTATGACCCCAGGTGCTGCTCTAAATCTTCCCCTAATTTGCTGTATTTCACACTCTGAATGATGTCATTGGATAGATGAATAAACTAAGACTCAGAAAACCTAACAAACATACCCAAGGTTCTCCAATTTTGAAGATCTAGTAAAGAACCAAGCTGGCATTTGAATCCAGACCGCGTGATTACAGCTTTTTTTTTTTTTTTTAAGACAGAGTTTCACTCTTCGCCCAGGCTAGAGTGAAGTGGCATGATCTCGGCTCACTGCAACCTCCATCTCCTCCCCCGGGTTCAAGCAATTCTCCTGCCTCAGCCTCCTGAGTAGTGGGATTATGGGCATGTGCCACCACGCCTGGCTAATTTTTGTATTTTTAATAGAGATGGGGTTTCACCATGTTGGCCACGCTGGTCTCAAACTCCTGACCTCAGGTGATCCACCTGCCTCAGCCTCCCAAAGTGCTGGGATTACAGGTGTGAGTCACCATGCCTGGCCTCCAGCATCAGGTTTTGAAGCACTACAACCTATAACTTCTCTCTCTCTCTAGTCCTTGTTTCAGGATTCTGCAAACAAGGTTAAAAGGAATTAAAAGCTATAAGCTGGGAAACACTAAAATACTATTAGTTTGGCTTACTGTCCTTTTTAGAAATCATAATTAGTAAGCAAGAGGAATTATTTTTAAGAAAACATTGGGCCAGCAACTCATTACAATACCCTCCCAACTTTCCATGAACATGTCAGCGCAGCTACAAACAAAAAGTGTGAAAACACATAGCAAAATTTTAAAAACTAGGTATGTAGGCCATTTATTGCTATAATCTGTGAGAAATTTTATCAACTATAGAAAATGGAGTTGAATATACAAGAAAATTCATATTAAGGATTGTTGTAGTAAAAGATGGAAAGGGAAATATATTCACATGTACAAGGTACTATGGTGCTATGAATTCTTTTTTATATTTTATTTCAGATTCAAGGGGTAGACTTTGGGATTTCACGTGTAGGTTTGTTATTATGGGTGTATTTCCTAATGCTGAGATTTGGAATATGAATGATTTCATCACCCATGTAGTGAGGAATATCCAATACTTAGTTCTTCAGCCCTTGCTACTCTCCATCCCTCCTTCTCTGATAGTTCCCAATGTCTGTTGTTGCCATCTTTATGTCCATGAGTACCCAATGTTTAGCTCTCACTTGTAAGTGTGAACACGTGATATTTGGTTTCCTGTTCCTGCATTAATTAACTTAGGATAATAGCCTCCATCCTTGTTGCTGCAAAATACATTTCATTCTTTTAATGACTGCATAGTATCCTATGATATATATGTACTGCACTTTCTTTATCTAATCCACTTTTGATGGGCACCTGGGTTGATTTTATGTTTTTGCTATTGTGAGTAGTGCTATAATGAACATACAAGTGCATGCTTCTTTTTTTGGTAAAACGATTTATTTTCTTTTCGATATATATCCAGGAATGGGATTACTGGGTTGAATGGTAGTTCCATTTTGTTTTTCTGAGGAATCAAAACTGCTCTGCATAGTGTCAGAACTAATTTACATTACCACCAATCGTGTATTAACCTTCCCTCTTCTCCACATCCTTGCCAGCATCTGTTGTTTTGTACTTTCTAATAATAGTCATTCTGATTAGTATAAGATGGTTTCACATTGTGGTTTTTTTTTTTTTTTTTTTTTATTATACTTTAAGTTCTAGGGTACATGTGCATAACGTGCAGGTTTGTTACATATGTATACTTTTGCCATGTTGGTGTGCTGCACCCATCAACTCGTCAGCACCCATCAATTCATCATTTATATCATGTATAACTCCCCAATGCAATCCCTCCCTCCTCCCCCCTCCCCAT
>NW_016805390.1:694172-697083 GCF_001698545.2 Rhinopithecus bieti
GGTTAGAAGGCAAGAAATAACTAAGATCAGAGCAGAACTGAAGGAGATAGAGACACAAAAAACCCTCCAAAAAATCAATGAATCCAGGAGTTGGTTTTTTGA
Organism: Rhinopithecus bieti; assembly: GCF_001698545.2. NCBI lineage: Eukaryota > Metazoa > Chordata > Mammalia > Primates > Cercopithecidae > Rhinopithecus > Rhinopithecus bieti. The sequence goes on from NW_016805390.1 coordinate 694,275, forward strand.
AAAGATCAACAAAATTGACAGACCGCTAGCAAGGCTAATAAAGAAGAAAAGAGAGAGGAATCAAATAGATGCAATAAAAAATGATAAAGGGGATATCACCACTGACCCCACAGAAATACAAAATCACATTGTGGTTTTGATTTGCATTTCTCTGATGATTAATGATGTTGAGCATCTTTTCATTTGTTTGTTGGCCACTTGTATATCTTCTTTTGAAAAGTGTCTCTGCTGTGGATTCTTAATCATTTAGTCATGGCCTCTTTTTTCCACTAGGCATTTTCAGTATAGTGTGTAGTCCTCTAATATTTCATAGGCCTACAAAATAATTGAAAAAATATGAAAGTGTTTACTTCAAAATGCGGAACTAAGAAAACAAAACTTTGTAGTTTAAAAAGCATGATTAAATATTCATAAATTATATAACCTGAACTAATTGGAATTTAATACACACACACCCACACACACAACTACATGAGCTATATTTACATGTATAGTAAGTACAAACAGAGCCATACAGGTCTACAAGTTCCTGAAAATGTCCTTGCACTGAAATAAACCTTTTCCAGACTCATAGCTCCTGACTCAGCCACCCCTAGATGTTCACATTCAATTCCACTGATCTCCTTCCCTGCAGGGTCAGTATCATTCCATTTCCTAGGCCAAATAGGGCTCACAAAAGCAGAAACAAAGTCAGGTTCAGCCACCCCAAAACCTGACAGCATTGTTTAACTTATTCCAACATGGAATGGGAGTGGTGCAATGGGGAAGGGTAGCTGCTCGTTCTTATGCTGTTCCCTGGATCCAGATTTTCTAGTTGCATTTCTTACTTTTGGCCACACCCATATGTGTAGTACCTTAAAATCAGATTTCAACTACAGTTTCCAGTCTAATGTCTTTTACTAGCTAGCCCTTACTAATGCAGATTCTCTGAAAAGTTTGAGGTCTGACGTCCTGTGAACTATTGAGCTCCAGGTCCCTCAATGTGTCCCCAATTCACAGTCAGAACTAAGCTACTATTTGAGTGGCCTGTCTGCCACCAAAATCTCTTTCTTATCTGATCCTCTTTTCCTCCCCTAGATTCAGAACATTGCCCTGAACCTGTTTATATCTGGGCTAGAACCCTCCATGGATGGCTTTAAGGTTCAGTTGCTATTTCTTGGATATCTGGAGATCGTCAATCATCTAACTCCTGAGGGGAAAGGATGGTCATTATTGTTCCGTTGAACCTCTAATTAGTTGGGCTCAAACATATTCCCAGGACAATACCAGGTCCCAGACTTTGCTTCACATGATTTACCACAAACAGCTTGCTTCACTGACATTCTTAACACTATGTGAGCTGAACTCTCTTCTCTGATTTGATACTTTTCTTCTGTCCATTCTTTTCATTTTATTTTGGGAGTACATTAGGCATTCTACTTTGTAAAGTGAGAAGCATATTCTTCTAATATTCCTATGAAAAGATGAAAACACATTTGAAACACTCGTATCTAAGGCACTTTCCCCTTTGGTAATATGATAATGTATAAAGTAATTCCAAATTCGTAAAAACTTACCAGATTTGGTGCTCTAGGACAATTTCCTAAATCAATGACTAGTCATTAAGAAACAAAAGTAACATTTTAAAATCCTTGAAACTGAGTTACCACAGGTGAAAGGGTGTAAGGAATATTGTTGTAAAATAATTTCCAGTAAAAAAATAATCATTAGCTCATTTACAGAGGTAAAGCATAGGTCTTAGGTATGACAATATTTCCATTTTCTTTTCTCAAATGGACACCCCCTGACCCTTACCATTGCTTATATGTGGTGATCAGATAGATAATTTACCCTTTTTCATAGAGGGCATCCACAGTGGCTGATTAGCAGAACGTAGGTTAGAGTCTGAGGTTGTAGTTTTAGGTAGTAAAAATTAAAAGACTTATGCACTAAACTGGATATTTTGTTAGTCAGTTATTTATTTCAGCTTAGTATTTCAATCAAAATGATCGGTTAATAAAAATTGGATAGAATGCTATGCACTATGAGAGAGAATTACTATGAGAGTAATTCTATGAGTATAATTACTCTACTGTTCTCTCAGTGTAAGATAATTACTCTACTTACACTACACTGAATACTGGGAAGTTAGAGGAGGTAGTGGTTACCTTAAATTGAAGATAAAAGTAACATTATACGAACTTTGGCTTGTGAGCCTGTTTTCTTTTCTCTTATGTCTTTTTCTGGTTTCTGTATGGTGGAAATATTTTTAAAGAAAAAATCACTTTTTTAAAATGATTGATACCCTTGTACCAGTCAGTGGGTAATGAGATGAGGTATGCTAGCCTCTGGTATTTTCTACCTCAGCAAAGAGGATATTGCTGAGATGTGTACAGTTGCAACAACTATTTCCTACATAAATGCATTTGGCCTGTCTTGAGTATCTTTTTATGTTGCCAGCAAACCCGTTTATCTTATGATATTTTTAATCTTGTGTGTGTATGGTGTTTTATAAACTGCAAGGCCATTTCAAAACCTGTGAGTATACCTATATATATTTTCAAGGTAGCATTATTTTCAAAATAAATACCTTTTTTTGTACAAAAATTAATGACAGAAATACTTCCTTTACACAAGTTCGGAGAAAAATAATTTCAGCTGTGTTTAGCAGAAATAGGTGATGTCAGAAGAGAAATATATACATAGTTAATACATGAATAAACAAGGAAAAATAATAAAATATCTTCTGTGCATTAACAAATCATTTGGTAATTTAAGCCTCACACACAAGGAAAGCAACATCTGTTATTTGTGATTAACATTTTAATTA
>NW_016805390.1:699675-719133 GCF_001698545.2 Rhinopithecus bieti
TACCCCCTCCCCCCTCCCCATGATAGGCCCCGGTGTGTGGAAACAGATACTTTTACGGTAGCAGGAATCAAAACAACTTCATGAATGACAGAGAACTGCAGTAAGACTCACTACATGAATCAAGAAGGTTTAAAATGTTGGAAATGTTGCCTGAGCTATTGCTTATTTCAATCAGTGTGCTTGTGGTAGCAGGAGAAATCATTGCAGATGGAGCTTGAGTCAAGTCACCCCTTGGTTGTATAACTGGAACTGGAATATTACCAATATAACTGAGACAGGAGCTTTTAGCCATTAATTGAATATCTGAATCTGAAAAGTCATCCACAGGGAGTGCCCACCAGTCTTTAAAGAGGAAAGGTTAGTAGAAACACTGAGGAGAAAATTTCACAAGAAAATCTTTCCACAGAATTAGACCCTGCTGATTAAATTCAAAACCTCCTGAGAAACTAAGAAGGACATCAACAATTAACATCAATTGCGATACATTAGACTTGTAGAGCAACCTCAAAATGATTTTAAAATAAATTAAGTTCTGGAAACTATAAAATAAAGGAATAATGGTTCTGATGATAACCATTTATAATATTGACAGTTATCAATAAAAGTGCACAAGCATCAGTTTACAATGCTGAGTCCAACAAACAGAAATCTTGTTGTTTTAACATAAACGTAGAACATGCAAAACATCTGAAAGTTGGCTAGGTGGGAGAGAGGGCAAGATGAACTAGCCAGGTGTAACACTTGCCAAAAGATGGACATGCTTTTATCAGATCTTCAGAGGGAAGGTACCTAGAATGGACAGAGGGAAGATACAAACTGCGGTGAAGGGAGAGAAAGCTGGGAACCCTGGACAGGGCTATGGCACACTGGGACTCTGAACCACAGCAGCCCCAGGGGAATGGGTGAGTTGATTTGGCAAGGAACAATGTACTCTCACCATGAGCCTCTGGAACCCCAGCAAGAGAGGACCCCTTGACTACCACAGGCACTCAAGCTGGTGGGGAGAGCTGCTTAGAACAGTGATAAGGACAGCAAGCCAGCTGATGTGGAGCCCGGAAGGTTCAGTGTGGAAGCACTGGTACTGGAACATGACCAGGGACGGCCATCCCATCCCCCTAGGCTCTACTTCCTCCCATAGAGATTTTAGCCCTAGGGAATCTCTGGAGGGCGGTCTTGCCCATCAGATGAGGCTGGTTTGACTTGAGCACCCCTTGGTCTGCTGTCCTCTCCTGGGGCCCAAGCCTGGCCAAGACTGCTTGCCTGGCAGTCTTGGGTGCCCTGGCAGCCCATACCATAGCTTCTGTGCCAGTGGACCATGCCTGACTGGTGGAAAGCTCCACTGAGGCAGCCCCTATAGCCATGAACCAGCCCTGCCCACTCCCTCCCCATACTGCAGCTTCCCAGGGGGCTCACAACATCCCCACATTGCTTTGCTGGCATGTGTCTGCACAGGTGGATGTGTTTTGCTTTTCTTACTTGCCAGCACACAGGAGAGCAGTCTGCCTTCACCTTCTCATGACCACTGACATTGCAGATGAAGCCTTGGTGGGCATAGAGCCAGCAAACCCCACCCTCACTAGTGCACAGTCCTTGTGCTAACACTGAGCAAAGAACAGTGGCCCTCTCCCAACCTGAGCAATCCACTCCTGCTTGCCAGGTACAGAAAAGGCACCAGGACCTGTGCCCTCCAGTGTCATACCCCAAGTCAATACTACCACCAGTGTGACTGTGCACAATTCTCCATCGGGGCCCCTACCTTTCCCAGTTGCATTGCCTCTGCCACTGTGAGTGCCCACATGGAGGCAGGCACTTCACCACCTGTTAGCACTCTGCCACAACTGCCACACCTCAACTTCCTCCTATCACAGTGGAATTCAAACCTCTAGAAGCCAGAGAACAAAGTCAGGGTCCAATACAAGTCCCCTAGAGTTACAGCACACTACCCAGGAGTTAAGAACTGAACGTTGGCCCCTAAAATCTTCCAGAAATGAAGCCAGTCAGCTGAATCCACCTTATACCATCATCAAACTCTCAAGGTCAGCAAATAGGATAAAACAAAACAAAACAAAAAACCATCCAAAAGTAAGCAGCCTCAAAGATTGAAGGTAGATAAGCCCACATAGATGAGAAAGAGTCCGTGAAATAATGTTAGAAATGCAAAACCCAAGTGCCTTTTTTCCTTCAAACAACAGGATTGCCTCTCTAGCAAGGGTTCTAAACTGGGTGGAGCTGGCTGAAATGACAGCAACAGAATTCAGAAAATGGATAGGAACGAAATTCACTGGGGTACAGGAATATTTTGTAACCCAATGTAAGGTAACTAAAATCACAAAACAATGTAGGAGTAGACAGACAAAATAGACAGTATAGAAAAAAATGTAATTGACCTGACAGAGCTAAAAGCAGAAGAATTTCACAATTCAATTGCAAGTATTAATAGAATACACCAAGTAGAGAAAAAAAATCTCAGCTAGAAAACTGGCTTTCTAATGTCAAACAAGATTAGAGAAAAGAAATAAAAGAAATGAACAAAAGATCATTGAAATATGGGATTGTGTATAGAGAATGAATCTATGACTGATTGGTGTACCTAAGAGATGGGAAAATGAAACCAACCTCAAAATATATTTCAGGATAACATCCATGAGAACTTTCTCAGACTAGCTAGAGATGCCAACATTCAAATTAAGAAAATGCAGAAAATCCCAGTATGATACTTTACAAGAAGGTCATCCCTAAGACATAGCGGTCGGATTCTCCAAGGTTGAAATGAAACAAAAAATGTTAAAGTTAGCTATAGAGAAAGGAGAGGTCACCCACAAAAGAAGTTTATCAGACTAACAGTGAACGTCTCAGCTGAAACTCTACAAGCCAGAAGAGATTAGCGGGTCAATATTCAACATTCTTTAAAAAAATAAATTTCAACTCATAATTTAATATCTAGTCACACTAAACCTCATAAGAAAAGGAGAAATAAAATCCTTTTCATACAAGCAAATGGTTAGGGAATTTGGTACCGTCAGACCTCCCTTACTAGAGCACCCTCCCGAGACTGAACCAGGAAGAAATTGAATTCCCGAATAGACCAATAACAAGATCTGAAATTAACTCAGTAATAACTTGCCAAAAAAAAAAAAAAGCCCAAGACCACATGAATTCACAGCTGAATTCTACCAGATGTACACAGAAGAGCTGGTACCATTCCTGCTGAAACTTTTCCCAAAAGTTGAAAAGGAGGGACTCCTCCCTAACTCATTCTGTGAGGCCAGCATCATCCTGATACCCAAACCTGGCAGAGATACAGGAAAAGAAAAGAGGCCAACATCCTTGATGAACATCAATGCAAAATTCTCAGCAAAGTACTGGCAAATTGAGTCCATCAGCACGTCAAAATCTTATCCACCACAATTAAGTATCCTTCCTTCCCAGGATGCAAGGTCAGTTCAACATAGGCAAATCAATAAATGTGATTCACCACATAAACAGAACTAAAGAAGAAAATCACATTGTCTCAATAAATACAGAAAAGGCTTTAAATAAATTTCAACACTGCTTTATGATAAAACTCTCAATAAACTAAGCATTGAAGGAGCATACCTCAAAATGGTAACAGCCATCTATAAAAAATCCACAGCTAATATCATACTGAGTGGGCAAAAGCTGGAAGTATTCCCCTTGAAAACCAGCACAAGACAAGGATGCTCTCTGTCACTACTCCTATTCAACATAGTATTGGAAGACGTGGTCAGGGCAATCAGGAAAGATGAAATACAGGGCATCTAGATATGAACAGAGGAAGTCAAACTATCTGTTTGCGGATAACATGATCCTATATATAGAAAACCATATAGTCTTAGCCCAAAAGCTTCTTAAGCTGATAAACAACTTCAGCAAAGTCTCAGGATGCAAAATCAATGTCCAAAATCACTAGCATTCGTATACAACAACAGTCAAGCCGAGAGCCAAATCAGGAATGTACTCCCATTCACAATTGCCACAAAAGATTAAAACACCTAGGAATACAGTTAAGTGGGGAGGTGAAATATCTCTACAAGGAGAACGATAAAATACTGCTTGAATAAATCAGAGATGATACCAATAAATCCAAAACATTTCATGCTCAAGGATAGGAAAAAAAAATTATTATAAAATGACCATACTGCCCAAAGCAATTTATAGATTCAATGCCATTCTTAATAAACTACCATTGAGATTCTTCATAGGACTAGATAAAACTATTTTAAAATTCATATGGAACAAAATAGAGCCCAAATAGACAAGGCAATCCTAAGCAAAAGAAAATAGCTGGAGGCATACTGCTACCTGACCTCAAACTATACTACAGGGCTATAGTAATCAAAATAGCATGGTACTTGTTTAAAATAGCAGACCCATAACAAATGGAAGAGAATAGAGAACCTAGAAATAAGACCACACACCTACAACTATCTGATATTCGACAAACCTGATAAAACAAGCAATGGGGAAAGGATTCCCTACTGAATAAATGGTGCTGCGATAACTTACTAGCACTGTGAGGAAGATTCAGATTGGATCCCTTCCTTACTTCATATATAGTGAAATATTGGTATATCTTGAAGAAATATACCAATGATACTTGGGGCTGGGTAAGGAGTTTAAGAAGGGAAACTCGATATGACAAACATGCCAAGTTTCTCATATCAAAATTTAATTTTCATTTGAATATGAATTTTAAATTAGATATTAACAAATCAAATCTAACAACTCTGTAATAGATATATGTTGACTGTATTATACATGATCAATTAAATTTTATTCTGGGAATGTAAGATATAGGATTATATCAAAAGTTTGATCAATGTAATCTATTAAATCAATAGCTTAAAGGCTATAACCTGTACCTTTCAACAGACTATACAATTTAACATTCATTCATGATTAAGATAAACAACAAGCAAACAAAATTAAACAAAACTTCTAACTATATCAGAATAGCCAGGAACATCCTTAATTTTGTAAAACAACATTAACATATCTATGGGAAAACTCACATTGCCATTAAAGTCAAGAAGAAGCTAAGGAAGCCCTCCTTCCCCTTTATGACATGGTATTAGAGATCAGCATTGTAGTAAGATATATAAACTGAAAAAGAAGAAATAAAATCTGTATTATTTAATGTGCGTATCTTCATGGGAAATCAATACAAAAATAAACAAGATCTAAGAAGAAAGTTTTGTCATGATTGTTGGAAACATAATATTCAATAATTAATGGCTTTTTGATACACCAGCTATAAGAAATTTTTAGAATCATATAAAATGTATTTCATTCTTAAATACCAAAAATTCCATATAAAACATTAAACGGATTTCCAATACCTTTTGATTTTTTTTTTTTAAGGACAGAAAAGGTGACCTGAATAAATAGAGCAAACTAATGCATTTGGGAATTTGAATACTATGTAAAAATATCATTTTTAATGATAAAAATAACACTAAAAGCTTAGGAAGATCCAAGGCAATTGAGAAAAAAAAAAAAAAAAACAAGATACGGAATTGACATCATCAGATTTTAACATATACTAATATTAGGGAGAACAGTGTAATATAGTAATTGAATAGCTTAGCTTCATAATGTATTTTAAAACATTTTTTTCTTTTTTCTAGTTTTTTTTTTTTCAAATATACTTTGAAACTTGTTGTTTTCCTTGCTTCTCACTGAAAACCTCTTACACTGTGTTAGTTTTTCTAATTATGTGCTTGCTTGGAAATCCCAGGGGCTAATCTTGAAGCGAACCAGGTTTGGTGGCTGAGCTGTGAATTCTTCCTCATCCAGAGATTATCTCAAGGAAGTTAATTTACAACTGGCCACTATTAAGATGGCACCATCCCACACTTCATATGAACAATAGCTCAACATAGCCATTGGAAGACACATAGAACCCATACCCTGCACTGCTCCTGCATGTTTCTCATACCAAGTTTCCTTTCTCAAACCCTTTACCCAGCCCCAAATATGGAATGTTCTTTCAGAGGCATGAGCCTGTCCATTTCTCAAGTGCTAGCACTCAAATAAAGCTGCTTCCCTTTCACTACACCTCACTCTGGTGGTATAAGGGAGGAGACCACCCCTTGTCTTATGCCCAATTTCTGCTTCCAAATAAATAAGTAAAAACTGAAAGGCAGAAATGAAATCCACAGGCAGGCAGACATCCCGGTGCCACACTCTGGGCCTGGTTCCATTATCTATAGATTCCAGACATCGTATGGAGAAGCATTGTGAAAATCCATGTCCCGTTCTGATTACCGGTACATGCAGCCCCCAGTCATGTACCCCCTGCTAGGTCAATTGATCACAACCTTCTCACACGGAGCCCCTTAGAGTTGTGAGCCCTTAAAAGGGACAGGAATTGCTCACTCAGGGAGCTCGGTTGTTGGAGACCTGACTCTTGCTGAAGCTCCCAGCTGAATAAAGCCTTTCCTTCTTTAACTCGGTGTCTGAGAGGTTTTGTCTGTGACTTGTCCTGCTACATGACTTCATAGCATTAAGCAGCTGAACTTGGGTTAATTACAAATTTGGTGCCCTGTGTGAGAAGGTGCATGTTTCAAGTGGCCTTTTGTCTGTCTGGTTTCCAATGAGTGGAGTAAATAGCCATGCAGTGCACTAGGGCTTACTTACCTGTTCATACTACTGGACAAAACAACTCTACTTATAAAGGCTAGCTGCTCGTGGTCAGCTGACTCCACAGCTAGGAACTCCACGGGCCTCACAGCAGCTGCTGAGGATGTTTTTGCCTTGGAAAATTCCCCATTTGTTCACCCCCCACCCGGCCCCGCCCCACCCCCCTCCCATGGCATCAGCTGTCTGCAATGCTTTGTTGGTGTAAGGAAAGCAACATATGGGAAGATGATGGGCTTCAAGAACTTTGTAAGTCAACCGAAGTGCATCCAGAAATCCTCTGACTCTGCCGTGTGGACTCTCTAGCCATCTAGACCTAGTATAGGTCATTTGTGTTGCTGTATGAACCTAACACGGGTCATTCCATGGTGCCTACTGGGTTTGAGATATGATTGAAGAACTTCTCTCCAGTCTCCTCTCTTTGGGGATTGGTTCAGAATAGTCTGTCTGCAATAAGATCCCTCTGTGTCAGCGTTTATGTTTAATGTCCCCCCGACCGTGCCCCCCCTCCCCGTCTCTGAGGGTGTTCAGCAGTTTCCAATCTAGTCTATCTATAGAGCAGGGTCCCACTAAAAAGATCAGGTCCATCTGGTTGTCAGAAGGCAGCAAGATAGAGCATTCCCCTCTTTCAGGAAATAGGCAGAATTTATTATCCTGGGCCACTGATTTTGCCACTGTCTCTGATAATGAATTCTAGGCTAAAAAATATACAAAATTGTGGATATTCATATTGAGACTTATGGGGAGAGGAAGCTTGTGAACTTTTCTAGATGAGCTTGCCACCCTGCTGATTGAGTTCTGTGCTGCTCATGTGAAAATAATATCAATAGTACCTGGGTTCAGTCCTTACATAATCCTCACTCTAACCTGTTTGCTTTTTTGGTCTGCTTTGGTTATCACTCTATTTGTTATGGTTGGTGGGCCAGGAGGACTTGGACTCAGTGCAAAGCTCAAGAGATAGAGAAAGCTATCCAGACTGTTACTAGCTACTGGCCCACATGAGGAACTCTTTCCTTGACATTGCTGGCTGTCATGGCTGTGTGGAGAGACTTATGTGAGCATGCCTACTGGGGCTGAGAGTGACATTATCCCCAGCCCAAGGAAGCTCATCTTACCCCTGGACCTTTGATCATGTGACATGCTCTATATAGACATAAAATTGGTGGCAGTGTTTCTATTCCACATGACATTCCCCTGGGGCACATCTTGGCTAATTGGAGAGCCTATAGCTATGAGCCCATATCTAAAAAGAAAATGATTTTCTTTTTTTTTTTTTTTTTTTTTTGAGATGGAGTCTCGCTCTGTCGCCCAGGCTGGAGTGCAGTGGCCGGATCTCAGCTCACTTCAAGCTCCGCCTCCCGGGTTCACGCCATTCTCCTGCCTCAGCCTCCCGAGTAGCTGGGACTACAGGCGCCCGCCATCTCGCCCGGCTAATTTTTTGTATTTTTTTAGTAGAGACGGGGTTTCATCGTGTTAGCCAGGATGGTCTCGATCTCCTGACCTCGTGATCCGCCCGTCTCGGCCTCCCAAAGTGCTGGGATTACAGGCTTGAGCCACCGCGCCCGGCCAAGAAAATGATTTCTTATTGTAACACTGGCATCTGCACAAATTGGATGATGATAAAATTTGTCATGTGAATGGAATCACCCAATATTATAAACTGTCACTGCTGGAATTGTTCTGTCAGAGGGTTTGGGAAATGGGCAAAAGTGTGCCCTATATTCAGGCTTTTATCTTACTGCCTAACTAGGACTCAGGTTAAGAGGAAAACTGACTGCTAACTGAACAAAGCAATGAAAAACAAAGCTTTTCTCAAACCTAGTAGTGGAACCCAGGAAGAAAAAGACAAGGAGGAAACAAGCATCCTAAATGTTCTGAACCTGCCCCTCTGGCTGCTTTCCCAGTTGCTGTTCTGGCTGCTACTCTAGCTGCTTCCCAGGGGCTTCTCTGGTCATTGCTTCAGCCTCACAACATTTGATGACATGGCTCTGGCCACTGCTCTACCAGTTCCCCTGGCAGTAGCTCTAGCAGTTCTGGCAGTGGCCCTGCTGGTTGTGGCTGCTGTTCCAGCTACTCTTACCATTGGCCCGGTAAGCCTTTCAATGTCTGCACTGACTGCTTGGCCCAAGATGCCTTGGCACCACCATACAAGGACCTAGTACCGATCACTGTGCCAGACCAAGCTACCTTGGTGCTGCAATACAAGGCTCTAGACCTAGAAGGGGTAGCGACAGCCCCACTCCAAGACAATGAGGTAATTGAAATGATATCCCCACTCCAAGAACCAACAGGGCACCCAATTTGGCCAGAATAGCACTAGAAATGGAATAGGGCAATATCCATTCATGAACCCATATGGCTTCAAATATCCTGGGACCCAAGGTGGCACTGTGCATTAAGACTAAATGTTATATATACACACACATATGCACACGTATATGCACACATATGGACATATATGTACACACACAAACACACACAACCCGATTATTCTCATGATATATTCCAAGCTATGCATTCATTGGAGACCCATGTTTCTGCTGTAGATGCCCTCTCCCAGGACCCTGTAGCCACTCTTAATACATAGACTTTTATATACAGCATGATTGCTATTCTGTTCATTGACCTCTTCAGCTGCTATGAACTTTATGCTATTGTATGCTTTGAATGGGGATGCAAGATAGATTTTCTCAAAGTTCCTAGGTCCTCACACGTTAATACTCCAGCAAGTTCGTTGGGAACTAGGAATTATTTCCTACTTCAAATGTACATATTCCTTTCTGGTGTCCCCTAACTGTGCCCCTTTTCAGCAGGAAGTAGCCAAGATTGACTGTGTTGCCCACTCTCCATAGAAATTGAATGGAATTTGACAGTGGGGAGTTATAAACAAGTAGTTTAGCTTCAAAATGCATTTAAATGTTTTTCCCTTCTTTCATAGTCTTATAGCCTTGAAATACACTTTGAAACTCTTTTACTCTCTTCCCACTGGATACTCCTTGCACTGTGCCAGTTTATCTAGAATTGTGCTTGCTTATAAATTCCAAGGGCTATACATGAAATGAGCCAAGCACAGAGACTGAGCTGTAGGATCCTCCCCGTCTAGCGATTACCTCAAGGCAGTTAAAGTACAACCCTGCTGGCCAGGCACGGTGGCTCACGCCTGTATCCCAGCACTTTGGGAGGCTGAGGTGGGCAGATCACGAGGTCAGGAGTTCAAAACCAGCCAGACCAACACAGTAAAACCCTGTGTCTACTAAAACTACAAAATTAGCCAGGCCGTGGTGGCGAGTGCCTATAATCCCAGCTACTCAGGAGGCTGAGGTAGGAGAATCGCTTGAACCTGGGAGGCAGAGGTTGCAGTGAGCCGAGATCACACCATTGCACTCCAGCCTGGGTGACAGAGTGAGACTTGGTTAGGAGAAGGATGAGAAGGAGGAGAAGGAAGAGAACCCTGCTACTGTTGAGATGGCACTAGCTTGCACCTCAGGTGGACAATAACTCAAGGTAGCCATTGGAACAAGACACATAAGACACATAGACCCTGTACTCTGCACTACTCCCTCATATTTTTCATACCAAGTTTCCTTTCTTCAGCCCCTTACTCAGCTCCAAATATGAAATGGGCTTTCAGACGCATGAGCCTTGCCATTTCCCAAGTAGTAGCACTTGAATAAAGTTGCTTCTTTTTCATCACACCTTGTTTCTCAGGTTCTGTCCTCTCAGTGGCAAGCAGCTGAACTTGAGTTGGTTACGATACATTTAAATCCATCAATGGGCATAGATCAAGGGAAAATGTTGCAGAATGTTGAGTATACAGGGAGCATGAATGACACCATGGCATATGATAGGAGACACATTGAAAGACATGGAGGGCCAGGCATGGTGGCTCAAGCCTGTAATCCCAACACTTTGGGAGGCTGAGGTGAGTGGATCATGAGGTCAGGAGATAAAGACTGCCTGGCCAACATGGTGAAACCCCATCTCTACTAAAATACAAAAATTAGCTGGGTGTGGTGGCACTTGCCTGTAAGTCCCAGCTACTCTGGAGGCTGAGGCAGGGGAATCACTTGAACTTGGGAGGCGGAGATTGCAGTGAGCTGAGATCGCCCCACTGCACTCCAGCCTGGCAACAGAGTGAAATTCTGTCTCCAAAAAAAAAAAAAAATCACCACCACCAACAAAAAGATATGGAGAAAGGCTGAGCTGTTACACAGACTGTTAATTCAACTGTATTTTTTCTTACATACAGAATGAAGAAACAAGAACATATATGTATTTGCAAGTGCTTGGTGGGGGCTGGGGAATGATGAAGGCTAAATTCTCACTTCCTGTTTTAAGAAATAAAAAGATCTTGCATTGAAGTGACTAAAAGCAAGAAAATCTCTCAAGTAACATTTTTTTAAAACTGAAAATATTTGCCTTTAAATGTAAAATCTGGGATAAGACGGAATGAAGGTGGGCTCTGTTTTATTATAATCTTACTTCAGTTTTCCATATAATATGCATGGGTCGCTTTCTTGAATATGAATATTAAATTATTTTTAAAAGTTAGATTTTCGTCTTTTGAAATTTCAAACTGGCATCTCATTTCCTATAAACATTTACAAAAAATTAATATATATTGTGATGTTTAAAACACTTGCAGCACTGCGTCCATGATAGACATTTCATTAACTATGCCTGATGAACCTGAACTTTTATCAGGGCATTGAAAATCTAGCAAGTTCATCCACAATTATAAATGTAAAATCAGAGGTTAATAATTGCTAAAACTTTTAAGGATAATTACTACATATTGGGTCATAAAATCAAAATCATGTGTTACTATTAATTCACAGACAATAGAGGGGTTGAGAAACCATAGTATGTGGGTAATATCTATCCTCCTTGTTTTCATATGGTCTACAAGCTAAAAATGGCTCTTACATCTCTAAATGACTACACAGGTGCTTATTTAATGTTCTCAATCTTGCCTTTTGGCCCACAAAGCATAAAATATTTTCATTCTGGCCCTTCAGAGAAAAATTTTGCCAACCTCCTGTCTATAGAATAAAGCATACATAAATTTGGTCAATTTTGAGGAAAAAAACCTCAAATTGCTTGTTTAGCTAAATTTCCAAGTGTTTTCAATAGTGCAATTAATTAAAATAGCTGATCCAGGTGTTCCAAGTAAGCACAATCTCTAATTTGTCCCCAGTGCCTAAACTAAGAAACTCTGCTACTCAGACTATGTTAAAAAATGGATAAGTTCCAGCTTTGGAATGTACCAAGCAAATATATTTTAGACAGGGCCTATACAGATTTCTCCAGAAGCAAGATAAACATCTGTTCTCTCACTTGATAGAAAGTATATATACTTGGCAGTTTCTGATGATCACTCTGCTAATGCATATGTCATAATTCTTGACTTCAGAAAGCTTATTCTTTTTTACTTGGGACATATCAATAGTCCAGATAATCACTTTATAGACACTACACTTAGGTGGCTGTGTAATTGGTTAATGGATAATACCCAAAGAATTATCAGTATAAAAATTCCAGCTTACAGAATATAATACACATTCAGCTTCAATTCTATTGTACAAATTTGTAGAAGTAGAATTTGTATATGATTTGATACATCCACAAATTAAACCAAAGGTGAAGAATATGATGTAGAACCACATTGTTCAATAGGTAGCTACTTGCCAAGTACAGCTGTTTAAACTTAAATTCATTTTCTTAGTTGCAACAACTACATTTCTCAAGTATCAGTAGCCACAGATGTCTAGTGGCTACCATTTTGGACAGCAAAGACTTAGAACATTTTCATCATTACACAAATTTCTGTTAGATGGAGCAGATACAAAAGTTAAAGTGAAATTCAGACCAAAATCATGTCTGGAAATGGTGAAAAAAAAAAAAAAACCTCAATAGAATACTTGTTTAATCTGACTGGTAATATACATCTCACTCTGGGTGTGAGGTAGTGAGTTTTAAGTGCATTTGAGTATTTGTGGTACATATCCTAGTAGAGATGTCCAATAAACAAGTGAAAATATAATCTGAAACTCAAATGCCTTTTTTTTTTCAAATAGAGAAAAAAGTATTTAGTGGTTATTTACTTCTGGGTTTTAGTTGAATCTGTGATAAAGTTAATGGATAGGACTTTGAAAGACACTGTCTCAGTCACTAATAACTGCTAACAATAGAAACCACTGTAGCTAATTCATGTAGCTGAAAGCATATTTGTGACTGCTAGAGATTCAGGCTTAGAGGCTATGCAGCCAAAAGTCTCCCAACAATACCATAGAAATGCACCAGCAAAGACTCAGATATGCAACAGGCATCATTGGTGCTTGTCCCCACCCATGACCCTCACTGTGTTGTGCCTGTAGGCGGCATACCTCCACCTTCATCCTCACTCACTTTTGTTCCTCCTTTCCCAAGTAAAGTCTCAGATAGGTGCACTTGATTGGCAGAACCTAATTTCCACTCCTACACTCTATTAGCTATAAAAAAAAAAAAAAAAAAAAAAAAAAAAAAAAAAAAAAAAAGTCAAAACAGTAAGTTTTCCAACTTCTCCCTTAGGATTGCACGACTCAAATTTATAAGATGTCCTAAAACATAGACATTATTTCCAAAAATCCCAAAATTTGCTAGAAATGTTGACAAAAATTCATAATATGTATGTCTGCATGCATATGCTTAAGAATAAAAAACTAAGATACCAAAAATATTCAGCATGAACAATGCTGTGAAAGCCAGCAAACATCTGTATGAATGATGATGACATTGACAACTTGGGATTTTTTAAAATATTACTTTAAGTTCTGGTATACATGTGCAGAACATGCAGGTTTGTTGCATGGGTATACATGTGCCATGTGGTTTGCTCCACCTATCAACCTGTCATGTAAGTTTTAAGTTCCACATGCATTAAGTATTTGTCCTAATGCTCTCCCTGCCCTTGGTCCCCACACCCCAACAGGCCCCATTGTATGATGTTCCCCTCCTTGTCCATGTGCTCTCGTTGTTCAACTTCTACTTATGAGTGAGAACATGTGGTGTTTGGTTTTCTATTCCTGTGTTAGTTTGCTGAGAATGATGGCTTCCAGCTTCATCTATGTCCTTGCAAAGAGCATGAACTCATTCTTTTCTATGACTGCATAGTATTCCATGGTGTATATGGAATGGTACCACATTTTCTTTATCAAGTCTATCATTGATGGGCATTTAGGTTGGTTCCAAGTCTTTGCTATTATAAATTGTGCTACAATAAACATATGTGCATGTGTCTTTATAGTAGAATGATTTATAATACTTTGAGTATATACCTAGTAATGGGATGGCTGGGTCAAATGGTATTTCTGGTTCTAGATCCTTGAAGAATCACCACACTATCTTCCACAATGGTTGAACTAATTTATACTCCCACCAACAGTGTAAAAGTGTTCCTGTGAAACCCTGTCTCTACTAAAAAAAATACAAAAAAAAAAAATTAGCCATGTGTTGTGGCAGGCACCTGTAGCCTCAGCTACTCCAGCTACTCGGGAGGCTGAGGCAGGAGAATGGCATGAACGCAGGAGGTGCAGCTTTCAGTGAGCCAAGATTGTGCCACTGCACTTCAGCCTGAGCAACAGAGCAATACTCTGTCACCAAAAAAAAAAAAAAAAAAAAAGGTGTTCCTATTTCTCCCCACATCCTCTCCAGCATCTGTTGTTTCCTGACTTTTTAATGATCACCATTCTAACTGGAGTGAGATGGTATCTCATTGTGGTTTTGATTTATCATTTCTCTAATGACCAGTGATGGATTTTTTTCCCCATATGTTTGTTGGCTCCATAAATTTCTTAATCATGTAGTTGTTTTCATTTTTATTTCCATATACTTATGTTATTTTTATCTCATTTTCTTGGTCTAGTGTGTTGACTTTAGTTGCAGTTTTGGTTTAATTCCTAGCTTTATCATTCAACCACGGATTAGTTGACAGGCTATCCATTCAATCAATGAACAGTTATTTACTGCCCATCATGTGTCAGGCATTTTGTTTGGTTCTATATAGTGAGTACAGTAGTCATGGTCCCTGTCTTCACAGAGTTTAAATCTCTGAAAGTAAAAATTAAACTCCACACTTAAAATTATACTGAGAGTTAATAAATCAATGCGTCTACAAGATTAGCACAGAGGTGAGTGGCTGATTTATTTACTCACTGATGAATTTATTTAACCCATTGCAACCATTCTTTCCTTATGCTTGTGATCTTATCTTGGCAATTACTTTTGAACTAGGCTGTTCAAGTTCCTGGAGTTCTGTTTCCGAATCCCAGATTGTTCTAACTCCTGTGGATAAATACAGTTGGTCCCTTGTATCTACATGTTGTGTATCTGCAGATTCAACCAACCCTGGATCAAAAATATTCAATAAACAACTTTTTAAAATATATAGTATATTAACTGTGTAGTATTTAACATTGCATTAGATATTCTAGAGATTTTACTTATGCTAGATGCATAATTTAGTGATTAAAGCATATAAGAGGATGTGTGTAGGTTGTATGCAAATGCTACTCTATTTTATATCAGGGACTTCAGCATCAGCGGATTTTGGTCCACAAGAGATCCAGGAACCAATTCTCTGAGGATATCAAGGGACAGTTGCATTCCTGGCAAGCTACCTAACATTCTGTTTTTGGTGTTCCTGTGATATTCAGTCAACTCTATCTCCTCCCCTCTGGTGCATTTGTTCTTTATCCCTTAACAAACTCTTTTGAAGGACTAGTAGTTCTTCCTCTTGCCTAACAATAAAATATTAAGAATTATTTTCACCTTCTGATGGCCTAAATGCTCCCAGTTTTTTCTGTTGAGTCTTGTAGGGGCTGCCATAGGCTCTTGGCACCCTAAGTTTACCGAAAATTTACTGACATAAAGCAGGTTGACAGAAGAAAAGGCATACAAATTATGTAATATGTATACATGTGAGCCTTCAGAAGGAAGTAACAGAAGCTTATACCACCTTGAGGTTACAGAAAGAAGGAGGGCTTGTGATGATATAATTTTAGAAAACCCTAATGGCTCCTCCAAATGATTCCTAGATCTGTTAAATGTGACTGTATTTGGAGATAGGGCCCTTAAAGGGGCAATTAAATTAAAATGAGGCAAGTAGAGTGGGCTCTAATTTAATATTATCTCCTGAGGGCTTAGGTGGATCTCTAGATGCTGATGAGAACCCAGCACCAGCTGCTGTTCAAAGTTCTTAACACCACTGCAAGAAAGAATTCAGGGACAAGTCGGAATAAAGCAAACGGCAAGAAACTTTCATTGCAAAGCCGAAGGTGAAGAGCAGGAGCGTGGGCATACTCAGGAGAGTGAGTTGCAAATAGAGTTTGGTTTTCTCGTTTTATGGGCTCTTCTAATTAGGGTGTGGAATAATCATGAGATTTTCTAGGAAAAAAGGTTGAGATTTCTTAAAATTGAGGTGCCACCCATTTTTATATTAAATACGGAGATGCTCAGATCCGTCATGACACTGGTTGGTGTGTGATTTAGTTTGGCAAGGAGCATACGATTAGGTCTGGGGTAGGGAATGTGTCAAATCCAACACTACGTTGGACCTAGATGGTTTTAAACCAGCTTAACCCAGATCTTGTTGGTTAGGGTCTTACCAGCCCAGGCTTGTCCTTGTTTTTATAGCTAATTTTAACAGTTCCTTTCTTGCTATGTGAAATGGCTGTTTAATATTTTCCTACTCCTATGACCATTCAGTATTTCTATTTTTTGGTTATTTTTTTAATTAGGGAGTGGAATAATCACTAGATACTCCAGAAAAGGAGATTTTAGAGAACCCCAGTTACTGATCCCTTTCTCTCTTACTTTAGTTTGCCTGGAAGAGGCAGAGACATGTCACTGTGACCAGGGGTTTGGCCATCTTACCTGTCTTATTTTGGATTTTCTCTTATCTTGTAGTTTCTTTGCTTAGTTTTTAACTGTTTAGGTTTTTCTACCTGCCTACAACCGACCACCCAGTACGACTCTTGTCTCAATGTGACTGGCCATATAAAGAGGACATTTGAACCCAGAGAGACTCCAATTTACATACTAATGGAGAAAAAAATCATGTGAAGACACAGCAAGCAGGCAGCTATCAGCAAGCCAAAGAGAGAGGCTTCAGAAGAAACCAAACCTCCTGATACTTTGATTTTGAACTTCTCACGTCCCTAAGTGTGAGAAAATAAATTTCTCTTATTTAAGTCACACATTCTGTGGTATTTGGTTATGGCTGTTCAAAGTGAGCTAAAGCACTGTAAATGAAGCTGAAAATATATGTTTTGCCCATGGTCAACCAACTTAGGGAGAAGTGGGGAACATGACTCAAACACAGATCTGTTTAATCTATGTAAATGCTCTTTCCCGTTTCACCATGTTGGCTCACAAAAACAGCAGCAATAACATCTTCAGGTTATTATCAGTAACGTTTTGTCGATGGAAGTTTCTATACATTCTCAAAGGAGAGCATAACATTTTCTCTACAGCATTCTGTAAGTCAAGGCTGAGTAAGGGTGGAGGAATTGACAAAATGGCCCACACGTTTTGGGGCTCATTCATCTATGGTTCAATGTTTTCTTCTAATATCTACTGGACACAGACTATTTTCTTTAATTTTCCAACTGAGGGCATTATTTGTCAGTGAATAAAGGGAGGAACTGATTTTTAAATATTATTAGTTTCTCTCTGTATTTCATTAGAAGGCAGGGAGCAGAATCAATATCATTTCTGTGATCTGTGCCCCATGTTTCACCTGCAAGTTTTCAGACACTATAAGCAGACAATCCACTATGTAAAGCTGGAAACTTATTACCAATAAGCAACTTTTTATTGTCACTCATCTAACCTTTACTATGTAAAGAAAAAGTCAACTCTGATTTCACTTATTTTAATGTTTCTTGGGATTATAGAAAAGTCCTTGAGCCTTGTCTATTTTTGTGGGAGTCAGCATTTTCACAAACATGATTCACATAGGGTAGAATCACTTTCAAGGAGTGTGACATTCTGAGTCCACAGTCTCATCATAATGCTAAGGTGAAGAAAAAGAGTAAAAGATCTCATATCTATAATGAATTTCAAAAGGCATATTCTAAATAACTCAGAAATTTTACCAAGTTATTGCATAAGCTTACATTTGCAGTTTGAATTCATAATCAAAATAATGAAGGTGAAACCTTCTATTAGAAAATGATACATTCTTTAGATTGAGACACTGAACTGTAACCAACTACAAAAACAGAATGTCCTAATGAAGCTAAAGTTGTAAGATTAATTGCTCCCTTATATTCACTTTTAATGAAGAATAACAATAGACTTGACAAGCTAATTATTATAATATCCTGGGTCTACAGTACGTAATAAGAGTTATAATGTACCAGTCAATCAAAATCCTTCACTTCTGTTATTGGGCTTGAAATCCTCAACTTTGTTTGTCTTGTTAACTAAATGACATATGAAAATTACTAGAAGGTGTTATTCTCAAGAGAGAATAGAAGCATTAAATATTCTGCACATAGTTCTATTGCAATTGATGTTGTAAAATGGTTTTGAGTACGTTGAACATGCATTCTTTCCAACTTTATAATTATATTAGCATGAGGCATATTGAAATGGAAATTTTGATAAGATACAATAAATCTTAGTGCATTCTTAATGTTAGATCGCATGGGCTTTTATAGACTTAAGGGAGATTAGATAAAATTTAAAACATAAACCTCTAATAAAATGTATGTTGGAGGATATGATGATAAATAGAAATCATTGCTGATGTTGCTGGATGATTTTCACACAAATTTTTAGCAGCTCTCGGCTTTCACTTTAAAAAGTAGACAAGGTATATTTTCTAAGGAATTTATTTTTTTAAGAGCTTATGTTTATAATTTATAACCTAAATGTGTATAATTCTTCTTCCCATTGCAATTCCAACTTTCTGATGTAGAAACATGACTGGGCAAATACAACACCTTCACATTTATTTTTCAAAGCTCCTGCCAGCAAAACACAGAGGAAGCTACAATAGAAAGAAGGAATATGAAGGAAACAGTCCAGGAGTCCAGCATCTAAAGAAGATGGAAATGTAAAAGCCTGTTTAGTAATACAATGTGAATGAGAATTCAAGAAAGATTTTCTAGATGTCAACAAGGTATTACTGTAATACAGTGCTGATGTATTCCCAAGAGATATCTTCACATCATATCTGATGGGAAGTAGAAATTTTGTATATCTTCTCACCTAAAATACCATCAATTTTAAGTTACCACTACCAGTTTTACTAACTCAGTACTTTCTAATCAATTGAAAATGTTATTTAAAAAGCATTTTATTTTTGCATCTTTGCTTTCAATGTTTATTTTAGATACCAGGGTATACGTGCTTGCAAGTTAGTTACAAAGGTAATATTGTGTGATGCTAAGTTTTGGAGTATAATTAAACCTGTCACCCAGGGAATAAGCATCATAACTAATAGGTAGTTTTTCAATGCTTGGCTCCTTTCTCTCTTCCCCGTCCAGTGTCTACTGCTCCCAACTTTATATCCATGAGCACTCAATGTTTACCTCCTACATTTTTTTTGAGACAGGGTCTTGCTCTGTTGCCCACAGTGGAGTACAGTGATGCAATCACAGCTCACTGCAGCCTTGACCTCCAAGGGTGAAGTGATCCTCCCACCTCAGCCTCCTGAGTAGCTGGGACTACAGGCAGGTGCCACTATGCCTTGCTAATTACATATATATATATATATATATTTATATATATATATGTATATGTATATGTATA
>NW_016805390.1:719337-733954 GCF_001698545.2 Rhinopithecus bieti
TATGTATATGTATATGTATGTATATGTATTTTTTATATATATTTATATTATATATATTTTTAAGAGACAAGGTTTCACCATGTTGCCCAGGCTGGTCTTGAACTCCTGAGCTCAAGAGATCCACCTGCTTAGGCCTCCCAAAGTGCTAGGGTTACAGGTGTGAGCCACCATGCTCAGCCTAGCTCCCACTAATAAGTACTTACATGCAAAATTTGGTTTTCTGTTTGTGCTTTCGTTTGATTAGGATAATGGTTTCCAGCTGCATCCATGTTGCTTCAAAGGACATGATTTTGTTCTTTATCACGGCTGCATAGTATTCTGCAGTGTATACATATCACGTTTTCTTTATCCAATCCACCACTGATGGGCAACTGAGTTGATTCTCCGTCTTTGCTATTGTGAATAGTGCTGTAATGAACATATGGGTGTATATTTCTTTTGGGAGAACAATTTTTCCTTTAGTTATATACCCAGTAATGTGATTGCTGGATTAAATGCTAGTTCAAATCTTAGTTCTTTGAGAAATCTCCAAACTACTCTCCGCAGTGGCTGAGCTAATTTATATTCCCACCAACAGTCTATAAGTGTTTCCTTTTCTCCACATCTCCAGCAACATCTGTTATTCTTTGACTTTTTAACAAAAGTCTGACTGTTGAGATGGTATCTCATTGAGTTGCATTGCTCTCATAATTAGTGATCTTGAGCATTTTTTATGTATTTGTTGGCTGCTTATATGTTTTTGAGAAGTGTCTGTTTTTGTACATATTTTGGCAAATATATTTGTTGCATACCACTCTTGAACATACATAAAAGGAAATGTAAGAAAATTAAGTAGTCAAGTGATGCCTAAAATTTCTTCCCAATTCAAGTTTTCTGAAACATAGTTTGACTTGAAGTAAGAAATTTCTATAATTGCTGTGCATTATTGTCCTTTAGGACATAAAGATAGTTGGTAATGCAGCATTCTTAAAACAATGCTTACTATTGTGTTTGTGTTTACATTGCTGGCATTTTTTTGGCACGTTGATGCTGTTTCTTCTAAGAGATGTCAACAGAAAGTAATCAGACAACATACCTTCTATAGTTTTCTGAATTGTATGTGTGGGAGTGTGTGTGTGACTGAAACATGGAAGAGTTCCATTTTTCTGCTCAGATAACCAGAAACAATAACCAAGTTTGTGCACATACAAGGAAAAAGTACATCATGTACGTGACCAGACCGAGAGTAACTATAATATGTAATCACGTAGTAAGACATAGCCCAATTTTAGATATATTAAAATATGAAAAGCAATGTCATTTAAACTTGAAAAAATATAAATTCCATCAGGGTTATTCCATATGAGTTTAATACTTCTAAAAACATATCCTTATTCTATAAACAACTAAATAATAGATTTAATTTTACTACTGAAATTTCTGCTCAAAATAAAGAAATGAGAAGATAGGCTCTTTCTTGGGTACCACATAAAATGTCATTTCCTACAGCTTGTGGAGTTGAAGTCATTCTTCTATATACGAAGGAAATTATTACTTTTTCAAAATAGGGCTTTTTTAGTTGGATCTCAAAATTTAATATAGTATCTGAAATTGATCCAATCATTTATTGTTTATGTATGTATATTTAATCAATAAAGCAATCTTAAAATGTTAACAAGGATAATGCATTAGTTTGATTCTGATCATGTTCCACTAACTTCGTCTCACTAAGCTACTGTTAAATATGCACTAGCTATGAATAAATAAGCAAACATCCCAGGCCAAATCTTGGATATTATTGTTTTCAACTTTTCTCCATTTTTGGGCTTTTGGTATACCTTAAAAAAGGAAGTAACAATCATTTTGCAGTACAAATCTTATTCCAAAGTCTTTGCTCCACTAAACAAAGATAATTGCTTTGGTCCTGCTCTTGATTCAGACGTTTTTGCTGATCAATACTATATGAAGTCTATTTTCCATGTGCTCTTACAATACTTCATCCTTTACCCATCCATGGGCTATGTTTTTCTATACGTCGCTGGTTACTCTATATTTTCTCTAATAAGTTAGTCAACTGAGTCCCTTCCACTCAGTGTCTCTCTTTTTCTCTCTCTAGAAGTGTGTGCTACTCTAATTTTTCCTGATTGTTTTTTACCCAACTTTTGCTCATACATGAACAGATTATTAATCAACAAACCTATACTTAACATTACTAATAACGTAGCAGACAGTAGGAGGAAAACTTTCATTTATGCTTTTGTGTTTTTATTTACTTGCTTTTATATTTTTCAATCCGTATGTCTTTAAAGGAATCATTTAAAACCATTTTTCTGGGCAGGCATGGTGGCACACACCTGTAATCCCAGCTCTCTGGGAGGCAGAGGAGGGTGTATCACCTGAGGTCCGGAGTTCGAGACCAGGCTGACTAACACGATGAAACCCCATCTCTACTAAATACAAACAATTAGCCAGGGGTGGTCGTGGGGGCCTGTAATCCCAGCTACTTGAGTGGCTGAGGCGGGAGAATTGCTTTAACCTGGGAGGCAGAAGTTGCAGTTGCAGTTGCAGTGAGCTGAGACTGAGCCATTGCACTCCAGCCTGGGCAACAAGAGCGAAACTTCATCTAAAAAAAAAAAAAAAAAGAAAAGAAAAGAAAAAGAAAGCCATTATTTGCATTATTTGGAGGGTAAATGTAGTTAAAACTAGATAAGATAGTCTAGAAATCCTTTTAAGATATATAAGTTGTGGTATCCCAATAACACTAAAAAACTAATTAGTGGGTATGAGCCTCTGAAACAGTTGTAGATCTTTCTTCTTTAATCAGAATTCCTCTCATCAGGGTCATCTGACATAACTATGGGGGCTTTCAGTGTCAAGTCTTCTATTAATGATACACGAACCTTAACTTTTAAAAATACACATAGGTATAGGAGATACTGATATTGTATATTCTGTCCATATTTCAAGTGGACATTCACATAGTCTCTAGAATGCACTGACTCCACGTAGAGAGCACTGCTCTAATGTAAGCTTCTTGGTTTTGTCACAAGGTCAGTGATGTGAATGTTTATATCTTTCTTCAATTCTTCTGGGTTGATTGACCTCTGCGTACGTAGACTTTACTAGTTGAAAATTTCAATATCTTGCAAAAGCAAACCAAAGAGCAACAAAGAAAATTTGGTTTCTATGTTGCTTTCTTGTCCCTGGATAAATGTTACCCCTCGGGTAGTAAACAAGAAAAAAAAAAATGATTAAAATATGCCAACTTGCTTTGAAATCTTGCAATTGCTGATAGAATGTAATATCTTTGGCTTTTTTTCTCATCTGCTATGAATAAATTACATAAGCAAAATCCTCTTCTTTCTGCATTTTTCTTTCTACGAGCTGGATAACACCGGTAAAGAGGTTAAATCAGCCTATTTCTTCTGGGCGTTTTTTTCTTCTTTGCAATTTGTATGAACCTCTTTACAATTACATATTTTTGAAATTCTGGCTTTCCTACTTTGATGAGAAATTGGCCAATTCTCAATATTCAGTTACATAATCATTTGACTATTTACTCTGTGTGAAGCATATGTTAGAAACTAGAGATGAAAATGTGGTTGTAAAGCCCTTATAGAACTGAGTCTAGTGAGAAAGACAAGTGCACAAACACGTAATACTAATAAAATCTGCTATGTGTATTCTACTATAAGAATAAAATCAAGGGAAGAATTAATTTTGCTTCAAAAACAGAGAAAGCAGTTTTGTCTTGAATGATGAATAGCCATCTGCCAGGAAGACAAGAAAAGCAGGAGAAACTACATGGGGTATTAAAAATACTTGGTTCCATAGGAAGGAAGAGAGAATGACTGAAAATGAAGTTCAATTCATTTAGAAATTTATTCAAATGTAAAAACCTTACATTCATTTAAATTGAAATGATTAAAATAATTTTAAATTTTATAAAAGTTTTAGAGATACAATACAAATATAAGCTAGAGCTTTTTTTGATAAATGAAGTATTTCTGATTAACTTATAAAATCAATTTGAAGGCAACTGGGTAGCTAAAAATCTAAAGAGAATCATAATAAGATCTAAGAAAGGGCAGGCTGAAAACTTGTGTAGAAGGAAGTAATGTACATTTTCTTCAATATGTTTTCATTAGAATATCCCAGTTTCAAATATGTTATATTGTTGTGTCTTTCTTATAAAGTTTAACTTTCGTGGGAGAAAGTGCCCAGTTGAATTAGCTTGGGTCATAGACTCACAATTTGACCAGGTAGAAACAGGGGCAGCCCACATGAGATTGGGCAGGGTAGTTTTCCAAAAGACATTACCACCAAAAAAGGTTGGAAATAAAATGTGCTTGGAAAACAACACTTATTCCCCACTGGCATTCATTTGCTTCTCAGCATAAACACAAAATCCTTTTGTTTTAACAATTTAACTTAGCATCCTTTACGATTTTATATATATATGTTTGTAAATATTTATCATATTACTATATACTATTATACCATCATGATATATATATAAAATCTCCTCCCCTCCCCAAAAGTCCATCAGCCCAAACTCCAAGTTTCTGCAGAAGCTTCACAATCTGTGAATAAGAACAAGAAAAATTCACTTTTTTTAAAAAAATTATGTTTAAGTTCCAGGGTACATGTGCAGGATGTGCAGGTTTGTTACATAGGTAAACGTGTGCCATGGTGGTTTGCTGCATCTGTCAACACATAATCTAGGTATTATGTGGAAGATTGGATGGTGATTCCTCAAAGATCTAGGACCAGAAATACCATTTGACCCAGCAATCCCATTACTGGGTATATAGCCAAAGGAATATAAATCATTCTATTACAAGCATACATGTACATGAATGTTCATTACAGCACTATTCACAATAGCCAAGACATGGAATCAACCCAAATACCCATCAATGACAGACTGGATAAAGAAACTGGATACAAATACACCATGGAATACTATGCAGATATAAAAAGAAATGAAATCATGTCCTTTACAGGGACATGGGTGGAGCTGGAAGCCATTATCCTCAGCAAACTAACACAGGAACAGAAAACCAAACACCACATACTCTCACTTATAAGTAGGAGTTGAACAATGAGAACACATGTACACAGGGAGAGGAACATCACACACTGGGGTCTATTGGGGAGTGGGTGGGGAGAGGGTTCTTTATAGATATCTTTTAGTCACATGTCTACAGTGTTTCCTTTATTAGCAGTATAAAGAAGAAATATATACTAATTTTAGTAGAACCTAACACCATACTTCCTCAATTGTACAAATCTATAACTTGTATTTACAGTGTTCCTCCCCTAACTTTCCCCTTCCTTGTGCCCAATAGCTTAACCTGTATGAAATACTTTGCCTAAAACTTTATTTGAAAAAACTTGAAATAATCCTGCCTAAACACTTTAGAATTTGAAATCTTTTAAAATTTACAACTGCTGTATTAGTTTAAAATACTACACCCCAATCTTATATTTTCTCTACTTTGTCTAACAGAAAACCTATTTACCAGCAATTCAGATTATTTTTTTTGTCGATGGATCTGGTGCTATGAAATGCCTAAAATAGACACATAGCATTATCAACTGTCAATGTAATGTAACCATGTTTGTTTGCTCTGTTGGAAGCTGACTCTAGAGTGGCAAAGATGGGATTTATTTTAAAGAACAAAAAAGAATGTACTTTACAGTCACCATTCCCACATTCCCATATCCATTTCTTGGCTCTTGGTCTTATATAATCTGGCTTTAAGAGAAACAGCACCATATAGATAAATGGTTTAGAAAACATAGCATATTCCCCATTACAGTGCCCAAACCAAAAGGTGTTGATAACAGTGTCTGGTATCACATCATCTGTTAAGCTTTTATGAGAGTCTAGTAGCATGTCAAGAGATATTTCTCTGAGGTTAACTACCAAAAGGATGGCTTTTCTCTCTTAACGTGAGATCCTATTCTCCAACTGTGAGAGCAATGCTTCTCAAAGACTATTTCCAGTTGGCCATAGACACTTTGAGAATCACTACCTGTTCTGTCTTCTGACTAGTTGAAAAACTATCAGCAATGTAACCTGATATTGCTTTGTCTAACTGTGTGACCCTCACAATTTTCAGTTTTTTATTGCACCAGGTAAATGGGTTATAGTAGGACTTCTTGATGTATTCAAAACCCTAAGTAGCCTTCCAAATATTAGGCTCTTTCCTCCCTCCCTTGTTTTTTGAGATGGAGCCTCACTCTGTTGCCAGGCTGAAGTGCAGTGGCATGATCTCTGCTCACTGCAACATCTGCCTCCCAATTCAAGCAATTCTCCTGCCTCAGCCTCCTGAGTAGCTGGGACTACAGGCATGTGCCACCGTGCCCAGCTAATTTGTGTATTTTTAGTAGAGATAGGGTTTCACCATGTTGGCCAGGATGGTCTCGATCTCTTGACCTCGTGATCTGCCCACCTGGGCCTCCCAAAGCACTGGGATTACAGCATTTCACTTACTACATATCTTGATCAGCCTATGGAACATTCAAACTCCAGAAATTTTCCTGAAATAAAATACTTATAAGATCTTCTGTTTTGCTGGGTTATCTCCCACCCTATAATACTCTTGTTTATGCATCTATATGTAACATAAAATACTCCTCTAGGATTAACATTCTCATTGTTATATGATGGTCACTGTAAAAGTAAGGCCACACCAGGAATGAAATTGTGATACAGAGCAAGGATACAGGAGCGTGGGAGGCCAACAGCTCCAAAATGTGTCCACACTGTAATCCCTATAACCTGTAAATACATTTTTTACATAGAAAAAAGTCTTTGCAGAAATGATTAAATTCAGGATCTTGAGATGGGGAAATTACCCTAGATTAACCCAGTGCACATGAGGTTATCATTAGGGTTCTTATAAGAGGGATAGAGAAATTTCAGAATCAGAAGATGTGATGAGGGAAGTAGAGGATGGAATGACTCGTTGCCACTAGCTAAGGAATTCAGACAGCCTTTAGAACGTGGAAAAGACACAGGAAAGGATTTTCTCAAGAATGTAGCCTTGCTTTATTCATTTTAGACTTGACATCTGAGACTTTATTACTTTGTTTTATACCACTATGTTTGTGGTAATTAAAGTAGCAGTAGAAAACTAATACAAAGAATAAAGGGATACTATTGGTTTTACTGGGAAAAATTAACTTATTCAATAGCCAATACCAATAACAAGGAACTGTGTTAGTTTATCCTAGTAAGGCAACAGCATTAGTGACAGTGGATATAGTTGGAGCCATTCTTTATTTCAAGAATCCAATACTTTTCTAAGACTCATTAGAAATTTTCAAGACAAATGAAACATCTGTATATGGATGATTTGGAGGTATTCACCTGATGTACATTTTAGGTCTTTTATGGTGGCTCTGATATCTTCAAATAACCCAAGAATGTGTTGTTGCTTTTGTAGGAAGAGGTGTCTCCAGTGGCTTCCTCCTGACCATTCCTTCAATAATAATTCTTACAATATCGTCAATGGAGGATTCTGCCATTTCCCGATAATTTGTATCCAAATTATTACTCTCAGAAAAATGAGAAAAGCGGAACAAAATGAAACACAGAACCGTTTGGGGTCAGAATCAGGCATTCTCTAGCTGCTGAACCCCATTAGAATCACTTTCACCTGCAGGCCACAGTGGTATTCTGTACCTTTATGTACCCAATGCTCTCTGAAAGTTTCAGTTATTTCTCATTAATCCAGTATAAGGTTGTTACGGATATTGATACAGGTTTCTTTACAGAGGACTAACAAAAGATTCGAAGTATATATTTGTGGATGTAAATTTTCTTCAAGAGACCACAATATTTTATTTCTAGTAGCCTACTGGCTCATTGTCACAGATGTATGTAGATCTTAACCTTCCATGTGATCTAGTTATCTTTCAATCTATTGTGTTCAAAATAACCACCGTGAGTGAATGGATGTACATAAAAAGATTCCATCTTCTAGCATCTCAAAGTTTGTGACAGTACCTCCTCTAAACAAGGAGAGAGGTTTTTGGTCTTCCTATGTCAGTTAGCAAATTGGTTCCAGCTTTGCTTTATCTAAACCAGAACAGCAGCTGGCTACTTGAACTAGCTCACTGAATGCAGGAACTCTGCTGAGAGTAACTACTCGGTAAATCCAGTCTGACCCAAAATCATAATCCCCAGTTCCCTCCTTGACTAAGCATTCTCAAAATCCAATCTTACAAATAATTTCCAGGCTTTGAGTACACAAATTAACAAATTCCCATAAATCCTTCTGGGACTATTAGCTTCACTATTTGAATTCTACATTTCAGTATCTGTGTATATTCATGATTTTGGCTACAAGGTTCTCCATACAGATTATTTGATTTCTTTTGCAAGAGAAGATGGATTCTTTCCATAAGGGGATATATCACAAAGATTTGAGGGATCAGAGTTCTCCAACTGATCTTCTTTTCCCATATATTGCACTCTAATCGTTCCAATTGTTGGGGCTATATTAGTTCTAGAGTTGTGCCTGAACTTTACATAAGAGAACTGAAAAGGTTGTAAATTTGACTGACTTTTAATTCAGCAATGTACGGAATTAATCTCTGAAGTTGTTTTTACAGTGATCTTAGCCCTAAAGCTATAAGACACAGAAGAGGTTCTTTCAACACAGTTACAGAAAGACCCTGAGTTTCAGTTCATGCCTTGAGGCAAGAATGTTAAGATTTGAGCTTGTCATTCTTTTGCTTTGCTTTTAAAATATCGAATACTGTCAGAAACAACGCTCCCTCCCCATGCTTGCAAAATTATTCGACCTCTCTAAGCTTTTCTGACAGCAGTTAGTCACCCAACGCTGTGCTTTTGTTGGACGCATGGTTCCAGGTGACCACAGGGAGATACTTAATTAGTTATTTCACTGCTGATTACCTTGGGGCAGTTAATTTTCAGTTCTGGAATGCTAATGGGAATCTCAAAAGTCATTTCTTGCATTTCAATGCCATAAACCATTATAAATACCCCGAATTTCACTGAGGATCTGTTTGAATTTCATTCTGAGTTTTCATATCAGTAATTCTGAATACTTCCTCTAGGTAAATTTACTATGGATAACAAACTTTCATAATCAAAGATAAAATTAAACAATTACACTTAAAGATAAGTACCAGGAAAGCTCATGGGATTTATTTAGAGGGCACTAACTGGTAGTCTCTTTTCTTTATAGACATTAAGATGATATAATTCCGATAGTTTTTTATTCTTGGGTAGCTTTCCTTAAAATTCAAATCTCTCAATGTGCTTTGTCTAGTTTGTGTCATTGCTTGCCACCATGACTAGGTGTTGGTGGTGGAGGGTGACATCTTGATTTATAATACAATCAAGAATATGTGGAGGGCAAAGCAGTGCACTATGAAGAGTAGAAAGAAAGGGATGCTGATCAGGCAAAATCAATAAATATTCATTGAAGTTCTCGGATATGTGAGCTATGCTGTGGTGTGATGGCTGCTTTTAAAATACAGGCTTAAAATAAGCTCTTAAATAGGTATCTTCATGTTTTGCACATACCTGGTGCCATTTTGTTGGTCTATGGTCTATGGATATTAGCTTTTCACACAGGATATTGCTTCCCCAGAAGGCCAATAAATAGCCTACAACTGGTAGATACCTTTAAATTTTTATCATATCATGTAAATATCACATTTATATATATGTGAGAATCTATAAT
The DNA here is from genome assembly GCF_001698545.2 of Rhinopithecus bieti. Classification (NCBI taxonomy): domain Eukaryota; kingdom Metazoa; phylum Chordata; class Mammalia; order Primates; family Cercopithecidae; genus Rhinopithecus; species Rhinopithecus bieti. The sequence goes on from NW_016805390.1 coordinate 729,045, forward strand.
TTAATTACAATACATGCGAAATGAATAATTTTACATTTTCTAAATCAGTGAACAAAACCTCCATTCTGGATAGTTAAAATCTAAAATGAATATGAAAGCAATGTATTACTAAAAAAAGAAATAATCTAGAAACAAAAGATTAGAACTACTATCTGGCTTCTCCACTTCTCAAAAACTTGTATAAATCTTTGAAACTCATTTATAAGTTTACACTAAATAATTACTTTCAAATATGGCAAAACCAAGACTAATCTATCCACTGGTTAAAGGTTGATAACTCCTTAGTGAGAAGGGGCTAGAGAGTAATGTCCAGAAACTAAACATTCTCTGGTTATTTGGTGTGTACAATGCAATGATTAAGTGGGTAAACCAAGTGAGGTTGAATGGGATCAAACCCTGACTCCATCATTTGCTGGCTTTATGATTTTAGGAGACTATATATCTTTAAATTTCAGTTTAATTTGTAAAGTGGCAATTATGATACTGCATATAACAATTGAGGATTAACTAATGCACTTAACAGATGTTAAATATGCACAGAACCTGTACAGATGATCTATCCATTTGTGTTTACATGTGGATATGTAGCTAGCTAGATATATAACCAGATGTGTGTTCTATGCCATCATTCTAATGCATGTTACCCTCTAAATATATTTAATAAAATTACATGAGGACTGGATAATGTAAAAGAAAAATCTCAATGTCTTAACTTTCCTATGACTTCTCAATTAACTAGAGATGAAAATAACCAGCTCAGCAATTTTCAACAGTGTTGGAAATGTTTAAATAAATCTTTTCTTTCTTCTTATATGGTTTCTCTTATTAATCTGTCAACAGATGTTTACATTGGTATTGAGTCAGGTCTGTGAAGCAAAAGCAGAATTTACCTTCTATCCTCCAGAAATTTTCTGTGATTCAGATAAACAATTGTGATTTCTTTTTTTCCCTCCCAGGCAAAGAACTGGAGGACCAATAGGAATTGAGAAACTAAACTATCGTGGAAGACAGCGTGGCAATTTCTCAAAGACCTGGAGACAGAAATACCATTTGATCCAGCAATTCCATTACTGGGTATATAACTAAAGGAATATAAATATGTCTTTTATAAAGATACATGCATGCTTATGTTCATTGCAGCACTATTCACAATAACCAAGACATGGAATCAACGTAAATGGCCATCAATGATAGACTGGATAAAGAAAATGTGGTACATATACACCATGAATGCTATGCAGCCATTAAAAAGGAATGAGATCATGTCCTTTGCAGGGACATGGGTGGAGCTGGAAGCCATTATCCTCAGCAAACTAGTACAGGAAGACAAAAACACACACTGCATGTTCTCACTTATACCTGGGAGCTGAATGATGAGAACACATGGACACTTGCGGGGAACAACACACACTGGGGTCAGTTNTCCTCAGCAAACTAGTACAGGAAGACAAAACACACACTGCATGTTCTCACTTATACCTGGGAGCTGAATGATGAGAACACATGGACACTTGCGGGGAACAACACACACTGGGGTCTGTTGGGGATGTGGGGGTTGGAGAAGAGCAAGAATAATAGCTAATGAATGCTGGGCTTAATACCTAGGTGATGGGATGATCTGTGTAGCAAAACCACCATGGCACATGTTTACCTATGTAACAAAACTGCACATCCCGTACATGTACCCCTGAGCTTAAAAGATAAAAAAATCAGCACAATAGAGACAAAACACAGACATGATAGTCAGGTTTTTTATCTTTTCATGTACAAGTTGATTAGTTTCCACTGGCATACTGAATTTTCAGACAAAGTAATATAAAAAGTCTCACACAAGGATCATCCTCCTGGGGAAAAAAAAAAAAAGAATTACATGAAAAAATGTCCAGAGTTTGAAGATAAATGGGGTCTAATTCACCAATAAGTTTAAAAGATTAAACTTAAATTCCAACTTGTTTTGAAACTACCGAATACAAGACTAGACACAATTAGACGATATGTAAAGAAGTAGCTACCTTTAATTCATTTAACATTTGAGTCACTTAGGATGCTTTTATTGGCTAGTAATAGAAAACCCAACTGAAAATTGATTAAACCATAAGCGCTATTATGACTCAGGACATTAGAAGGCAGGTAATCCAAAGGTTTGTTCAGTAACTAGAGAATGCCAGCAGGGACCCAGTGTTTTCTGATTCTTTTGCTTAATCTTATTCTGTTTGATGCAATGTGTCTCTAAGCACCCCATGTTCACAGGGCAATGTAACAAAGCAGGAGAATAATGGGCTTGGAAACTGCAGGTAAAGATATTTGCCCTTCAGCTCCAGATGATTTCCCCTGTGGTTCGCTGGCCACATCTAGACCATGTTCTTAAAGAGGTTGGGAAAGCTGACACTTTTAATCTCTATCGTGGGAGACATACATGAAATAAAGTATTTGGGAATGGTTGTGCAATAGATAATCACAGCACTACCACAAGTGTATTTTGTATGGCATTTCCTGATAGGAAAAAATTCTGATAGAAGACTGTATGAGGCAGCTCGGGCTGCCACAACCAAATAGGACAGACTAAGTGCCTTAACCAAAAGAAAATTTATCACAGTTTTGGAAGGTAGAGGTCCAAGATCAAGTTTCTACTGATGAGACTTCCAAGTGAGAGTTATCTTCCTAGCTCACAAATGGTAGCCTTCTTGCTATGCTTTCACACCTTTTCAAGGGGCAAGGGGCAAGGGTGGGGGTGGGGAGAGTGAGCTCTCCTGTGTTTATGTGGACTTGAATTCTCTCAGATCAGGACTTTGCGTCCTTAGGACTTCAGTTAACTTTAATGACTCCCTTAGAGGCCCCATCTCCAAAGAGAGCCACATTAGCATTTAGGATTTTTATAAACATTTTAAAACCATAAAACTTAGGGGGATATAAATGTTTAGTTCCTAACAAAGACCTTGTGTCACTTGATTCATTGAAGTCAAATATTTTGAAGTATCATTAAAAAATAGGCTGTAATAAACAAATAGGGTCTATTAATTCACTCATTATTTTTATTTACCAAGTATGTCTTGAAGGGCTTCCTCTCCTCTTTCTTTCCTTTCTCTTTTCTGTCGTCTTTTTTGCTTGCTTGCTTTTTTCTTTTTTTTTCCCCCCGAGACAGGATCTTGCTTTGTCACCCAAGGTGGAGTGCAGTGGTATGATCACAGCTAACTGTAACCTCAAATTTCTGGGCTCAAGTGATCCTCTCGCCTCAGCCTCTCCAGTAGTTAGGACTTCAGGCTTGCAACCACCATGCGTAGCTTAACAAACAAACAAACAAACAAACAAAAGAGACAGGGTCTCTCTATGTTGCCCAGGTTGGTCTGAAACTCCTAGCCTCAGGCCATTTTTCTCTCAACTTCCCAAATCACTGAGATTACAGGTGTGAGCCACCATGCCCAGCCTGAATGCCCTCTTATAATCAAATCAAGACAAGAAATTGTGCCGAGTTCTGAGACTACAAAGATGATTACGATCTAGTTTTCTGAAAGAAGGCCATAGACTCGTAGAGTGAAATGTAAACCAATCAAAATAATTAAAATGCCATAATTATGATAGAAGCATGCCCACCAAGTTAATAAAGAAAAAATACATCAAACACAATTTGACCAGTCAGGAAATCTTCATAGATTAAAAACAGGTGACAGAAACAAACCCAAAACCAAACACATGGAAATCACAAAAGTTTTACAAAATAAACAGCTATACTATTTATAGTAAATAAGATGTAGCAATAAGATGGTTGGGGCGATTTCTATTTCTTGGGTATGACAGAACAAGTGAAATCTAGACACCCAGGTTTCAAATTTGGATAAACCTGGTGAATGATAGATTCTCCCAAATCTTGAGTAAAACTACTATTTCATGTGGAATGGAGGGAAATACCATGCATTCTCCTTGATATGAGTTTGAAACACATTCAAGTGAAGATTACAGTAGGCATTTAATATGAGGTTTGGAAAATAGTTTTGAATAAAAAATATTTCTTAGCGTTAGGCTTACATGACTAACAAAATGACAAGCACAAAAGACTTCTCTCACGGAAAGAACATGACATAAGAAAAAAAAAAAGAGCAGGATCCCATGGAACTGCAGTATTAAGAAGTTGGTGGAGGAAAGTTGTGAAGGAAACTGAAAAGTAGTCTAGAAAAAAGATTTTTTATTTAACTGAGCAATACTGAGTAATGACAGACAACTGGACTTGACTGAGAGCTATATCTGTTGACCAAGTCAGAAACCATGGGCTTCACACATTTGTTACTATTTGGCCTTTCTGTAGGACCTGCTAGTAGATAACACACAGGTTTTGCTTTATAAACACAAACACAAAGTTGCGCTAGAGGCTTAAAAAAAAAAAAAATAGCCACTGGAGTGTACTACCCTGTCTTCCAACTTAATTTTTTGTTTGTTTGTTTTGAGACGGTCTCGCTCTGTTGCCCAGGCTGGAGTGCAGTGACCGGATCTTGGCTCACTGCAAGCTCCGCCTCCCGGGTTTACGCCATTCTCCTGCCTCAGCCTCCCCAGTAGCTGGGACTACAAGCGCCGCCACCTCGCCCGGCTAGTCTTTTTGTATTTTTTAGTAGAGACGGGGTTTCACCAGGTTAGCCAGGATGGTCTCGATCTCCTGACCTCGTGATCCGCCCGTCTCAGCCTCCCAAAGTGCTGGGATTACAGGCTTGAGCCACCGCGCCCGGCCCCAACTTAATCTTTAAGTAAAACATCAGCATCAATTATTGCTCTCATGAAAAACAACATATATGACCCTCTGAAGAGAAAGTGTGGGATGACTTTAAGTACCAGGTACTAATTCCAGGAGAGATTGTAACTTCATTTTCTTTAAACATTTGAAAAATTCAGCATAACCTTGCCCATAAACAGCATTAAGAGGC
>NW_016805390.1:735638-759216 GCF_001698545.2 Rhinopithecus bieti
TTTTTTGCTCAGGTAGTGTCAGATTTCTCAAAATAAGAGTACATCCCATTCTAAACCGTTTTTCCTTTTAAAAAAATGTTTCTTCTTTGGTTACTGTCTTGGTAAATAACATCTATGCAAATCATCCAAAACAAAAGCATAAATCACTTTACATTTTAATTCATTCAGTAACTGAGTCCTTTTGATTCTTGCCCTTCAACATGTTTTGTATTCATACCCTTTATTCTATCTTCTGCTGAAGTTTAGGGATGGCATTATATTTTACATTGGCAATTGAATAGTATTTTAAAATTTGGTTGTTTTCTAGTCCTATAGCTCCCCAACACTTTCTCTGCAACATCTAAAGATAACTAAAATAAAATCTGAATCTGATCCCATCCCTTCCTCTCTTACTTAAATGTTAATATCAATGCTAATTAGATATAACCCACATTTTTTTAGCATTATGAATAGCTATGTGTTTTCAGGAATTTGGTCAAGCTAACTTCTTTAGGAATGCATTTTCTGTTACCTGATTCATAAGTACACCTGACACTGCTTTACCCAGAGTAAAATGTCCCAGTGCATAAGTGGTGCTCAATACATGACTAAAAATTAAATACAGATTATATTAAACTGAAATATACTTTCTTACAGTTTCTTTCCTTTTGTCCCAGATATTATTCTAACACTTTAAAACTCTTTCAGAATGTTTGGTTCATGACAACTTTCCAGAATATATTCCTTCATAGGTTTTTCAAACTTCACTGAGAACCATTTCTCTATGCTGATATTTTCTAATTAATTCCGTTTTGAATTACATCTTTTACATTTTTAACTGAAAACTCTCCAAACACATGAAAAAGAGAATAATATATTGGGGCCCAAAAAGCTAGCTTCAATCAAAGCATGGATGATATTGCTAAATAAATACTATCACCACTGGAGAGGGAATCATCATGGCAGACGGGAGGCTGGACTAGATTGTAGCTCCAACTTAGCTGGACAGAGCAGCATGCGGAGGCTCACACTGTGCATTTTAGCACCAGATCAACTGTGATAACAAACCAGCAATCCCGAGAGGACCCACAGACCCTCTGAGGGAAGTGGACTGCTCCTGCAGGACCCCAGAGACATCCCAAATACTTTAAGTGGCCCAACTATGGAAGTGGGAAAGGGGGATTCCTCCTCTCCCAAACACATACTCCCACTGGAGAAACTGAAGACCTCTTTTGTGGGAGAAGTTTCCAAACTTACCAAGAGCTGAGTCAATTTAGAGAGCCGAGCAAAAATCAGGGGTACAAAAAGCAGCAGAAAGGCCCTAGGAGCTCACTGGATCCCCAAAGCAGACCATTCTTGCCTGGCACCAAAGGGATCCATCAAGAGGGCAGCCAGAGGAGTGTGGGGTAAGACACCACAGGGAAAAGGAAATCTCCAGCTGAACTCTAACAATTTGAAAGAGGTGAGAAGCCTCCTGGCCAGAACTCGGGGAGGGCATGATTGAGTGTGCTGACTCCACAGGCTTGGGAAGAACCAAGCCCTTTTCTTTTGCAGCTTGGAGATGGGTAGTCTGGGGCAAATTCTCAAATCCAGTTTGCCCACTGCCTGGAAACAGACTCCGGGCTGTTAGGGAGAAAACACTGGGAGAGTAAGACTGACCCCTTCAGTTTGCATGGGAGCTGGGTGAGGCCTGGGACTGCCGGCTTTCCCCCACTTCCTTGACAATCCAGCATGGCTCAGCAGAGGAAGCCATAATCCTCCTAGGTACACAACACCACTGACACCTGGGAATCCCACCCGCATCCCCCACAGCAGCTTCAGCAAGACCCACCCAAGGAGATTGAGTTCAGACACTCCTTGCACCTGATGGTCCTTCCCTACCCACCCTGATAGCTGAAGACAAAGGGCATATCATCTTGGGAGTTCTAGGGCCCTGTCCACTGCCAGTTCCTCTCCATGCTACCACAACTGATGCTCTCTGGAAACAGCCACCTCCCAGCAGGAGGCCGACCAGAACAAAAGTAAAGCATTAAACCACCAAAGCTAAGAACCCTCATGGACTTCATTTCACCCCCCTGCCACCTCCACCAGAACAAGGGGTGATATCAGTGGCTGAGAGACCTATAGACAGTTCATATCACAGGACTCTGTGCAGATAACCCCCAGTACCAGTCTGGAGCCAAGGTAGACGTACTTGCTGGACAGACCCAGCAGAGAGACAACAATCACTGCAGCTCAGCTCAGAGGAAGCCACATCCATAGGAAAAAGGTGGCAAGTACTACATCAAAGATACACACTATGGGACAAAAGAATCTGAACAGCAGCTTTTAGCCATAGACCTTTTCTCTGACAGCACCTACCCAAATGAGAAGGAGCCAGAAAACCAACTCTGGTAATATGACAAAAAAAAAAAAAAAAACGCTCTTTGATACCCCCCAAAATTCACACTAGTTCACCAGCAGTAGATATAAACCAAGAATAAATCCCCGATTTACCTGAAAAATAATTCAGGAGATTAGTTATTAAGCTAATCAGGAAGGCACCAGAGAAAGGGAAAGCCCCAATGCAAGGAAATTCAACAGATGATATTGGAAGTGAAGGGAGAAATATTCAAGGAAATAGATGGCTTAAAGAAAAAAAATCCAAAATTCAGGAAATATTGGACAAACTTATAGAAATGCAAAATGCTCTGGAAAGTTTCAGCAATAGAATTAAGTTGAAGAAATAAATTCAGAGCTTGAAGACAAGGTCTTCAAATTACCTTCATCCAACAAAAATAAAGAAAAAATAAGAAAATATGAACAAAGCCTCCAAGAAGTCTGGGATTATGTTAAACGACCTAAGAATATTTGGTGTTCCTGAGGAAGAGGGGAATCTAAGTTTGAAAATGTATTTGGAGGAATAATCAAGGAAAACTTCCCTAGACTTGCTAGAGACAGACATCCAAATACAAAAAGCACAAAGAACAACCGGGAAATTCATTGCAAAAAAAAGATCATCCGTAGGCACACTGTCATCAGCTTATCTAGACTTAAGATGAAGGAAAGATTCTTAAGAGCTGTGCAACAGAAGCACCAGATAACCAATAAAGGAAAACCTGTCAGATTCACAGCAGATTCCTCAGCAGTAAACCGTACAAACTAGAAAGGAATGGGACCCACCTTCAGTCTCTTCAGACAAAACAATTATCAGCCAAGAATTTTGTATCCAGCAAAACTAAGCATCATATATAAAGGAAAGATATGATCTATTGCAGACAAACAAATGCTGAGAGAATTTGCCACTACCAAGCCTCCACTACAAGAACTGCTAAAAGGAGCTCCAAATCTTGAAACAAATCCTGGAAACACATCAAAACAGAATCTCTAAAGCATAAATCACACAGAACCTATAAAACAAAAATACAATTTAAAAAGCAAAAACAAAAAAGTACACAGGCAGCAAATATGATGTATGAAATGGTACCCTCACATCTCAATATTAACAATGAATTTAAATGGCCTAAATGCTCTACTTAAAATATACAGAACTGCAGAATAAAAAATTCACCAACCATCTGCTGCCTTCAGGAGACTCACCTAACATATAAGGACTCACAAACTTAAAGTGGTGGAAAAGGCATTTCATGCAAGTGAACACCCAAATCAAGCAGAAGTAGCTTTCTTGTATTAGACAAAACAGACTTTAAAGCAATAGTGGTTAAAAGAGACAAAGAGGGACATTATATAATGGTAAAAGATCTTGTCCAACAGGAAAATATCACAATCCTAAACATATTCACCTAACACTGGAGTTTCCAAACTTATAAAACAATTACTAATAGACCTAAGAAATCAGATAAGCAGCAACACAGTAATAGTGGGGGACTTCAATACTCCACTGACAGCACTAGACAGGTCAAGACAGAAAGTGAGCAAATAAACAATGGATTTAAACTATACTTTGGAACAAATGGACTTAACAGATATATACAGAATATTTCATCCAACCACAGAATACACATTCTATTCCACAGTGTATGGAACTCCATGATAAACTACATGATAGGTCATGAGCCTCAATAAATTAAAAAAATGAAATAATATCAAGCTCTCTCTCAGACCACAGTGGAATAAAACTGGAAATCAACCCCAAAAGGAAACTTCAAAACCATGCAAACACATGGAAATTAAATAACCTTCTCCTGAGTGAGCATTGGGTCAAAAACGAAATCAAGATGGAAATTAAAAAATTATTCAAACTGAAGGACAATCATGACACAACCTATCAAAACCTCTGGGATACAACAAAGGTGGTGCCAGGAAGAAAGTTCATAGCCCTAAACGCCTACATCAAAAAGGCTGAAAGAGCACAAACTGACATTCTAAAGGTCACACCTCAAGGAACTAGAGAAACAAGAACAAATCAAGCCCAAACCCAAACCCATACCCAGGAAAAGACAGAAATAACCAAGATCAAAGCAGAACTAAATGAAATTGAAGCAAACATACATAAAATACAAAAGATAAATGAAACAAAAAGCTGGTTATTAGAAAAGAAAATTGATAGTCCATTAGCAAGATCAAGAACAGAAAATTCTAATAACCTCATTAAGAAATGAACAGGCAATATTACAACTGATAACACTGAAATACAAAAGATCATTAAAGGCGACTATGAACACCTTTATGTACATAAACTAGAAAACTTAGAAAAGAGGGATAAGTTTCTAGAAAATACAATCCTCCTACCCTAAATCCAGAATTAGATACCCTGAATAGACCAATAACAGTGAGATTGAAATGGTAAATTTAAAAATTACCAACAAAAAAAGTCCAGGACCAGAAGAATTCACAGAATTCTACCAGACATTCCAGTAAGTATTGGTACCAATCCTTCTGACACTATTCCACAAGATAGAGAAAAAAGGAACTCTCCCTAATTCATTCTATAGAGCCATCATCACCTTAATACCAAAACCAGGAATGGACATAACCAAAAAATAAAACTACAGGTAAATATCCTTAATGACCATAGATGCTAAAATTCTTAACAAAATACTAACTGAATCCAACATTTCAAAGTGATAATCCACCATGATCAAGTGGGTTTCATACCAGGGATGCAGGGGGGTTTAACATGCACAAGCAATGTGACATACCACATAAACAGAATTAGAAACAAAAATCACATGATCATCTCAATAGATGCAGAAAGAGGATTTGACAAAATCCAGCATCTCTTTATGATTAAAGCTCTCAGCAAAATTGGCATACAAAAACATGCCTCAATTTAATAAAAGCCATCTATGCAAAACCCACACCCAACGTGATACTGAATACGGAAATGTTGATAAACATTCCCTCTGAGAACTGGAACAAGACAGGGATGCCCACTCTCACCATGCCTCTTTAACATAGTACTGGAAGTCCTAGCCAGAGCAATAGAACAAGAAATAAAAGGCATCCACCAAATCAGTAAAGAGGAAATCAAACTGTCACTGTTTGCTGACAATATGATTGCCTTGAAAACGCTAAAGACTCTTCCAGATTGTTTACCTTGAAAACGCTAAAACAGAACTGATAAAAGAATTCAGCAAAGTTTCTGGATACAAGATTAATGTATAGAAGAGCTACTGATTTGTGTACACCAACAGCGACCAAGCAGAGAATCAAGAACTCAACCCCTTTTACAAAGCAACCAAAATAAAAATACTTAGTAATATACCTAACCAAGGAGGTGAACGACCTATACAAGGACAACTGCAAAACACTGCTGAAAGAAATCATAGATGACACAAACAAATGGAAACACATCTCATGCTCCTGGGTGGGTAGAATCAATATTGTAAAAATGACCACACTGCCAAAAGCAATCTACAAATTCAATGCAATCTCCATCAAAATGCCACGATCATTTTTCACAGAATTATAACCATTCTAAAATGTATATGGAACCAAAAAAGAGCCCACATAACAAAAGCAACACTATGTGAAAAGAAGAAATCTTGAGGCATCATGCTACCCAACTTCAAACTATACTATAAAGCCATGGTCACCAAAACAGCATGGTACTGGTATAAAAATAGGCACATAGACCAATGGAACAGAATAGAGAACTCAGAAATAAACCCAAATACTTACAAGCCCACCGATCTTAAAACAAAAATATAAAGCGGGGAAAGGCCATCCTTTTCAACAAATGCTGCTAGGATAATTGGCTAGCCACATGTAGGAGAATGAAACTGAATTCTCATCTCTCACCTTATACAAAAATCAACTCAAGATGGATTAAGGACTTAAACCTAAGATCTGAAACTACAAAAATTCTTGACGATAATGTTGGAAAAAGCCTTCTAGACATTGACCTAGGCAAGCATTTCATGACCAAGAACCCAAAAGCAAATGCAATACAAAGATAAATACCTGGGACGTAATTGAACTAAAGACCTTTTGCATGGGCAAAAGGAACAGTCAGCAGAGTAAACAGACAACCCACAGAGTGGGAGAAAATCTTCCCAATCTATACATCTGACAATGGACCAATATCCAGAATCTACAACAAACTCAAATCAGGGAAAAAAAAAAAAAAAAATCTCATCAAAAAGTGGACAGTTCTCAAAATATACAAATGGCCAATCAAAATAAAAAAATGTTCAACATCACTAATGATCATGCAAATGAAAATCAAAACCACAGTGCAATACTCCCCCTACTCCTGCAAGAATGGCCATAATAAAAAAATAAAAAACGGCAGATGTTGGCATGGATGCAGTGAACAGGGAGCACTTCTACACTGATGGTGGGTATGTAAACTAGCCCAATCACTACAGAGATTCCTTAAAGAACTAAAAGTGGAACTGCCGTTATGATCCAGCAGTCCCACTACTAAGTGTCTACCCAGAGGAAAAGTCATTATACGAAAAAGATACTTGCACACACACGTTTATAGGAGCACAATTCACAATTGTGAAATTGTGAAACCACCCCAAATGTCCAATGAATGAGTGGATAAAGAAACTGTGGTATATTTATATAATTAAATATTACTCAGCCATTAAAAGGAATGAATTAACAGCATTCACAGTGACCTAGATGAGACTGTTGACTATTATTCTAAGTGAAGTAACTCGGGAATGGAAAACCAAACATTGCGTATTCTCACTGATATGTGGGAGCTAAGCTATGAGGATACAAGCCCTAAGAATTATACAATGGACTTTGAGGACTTGGGAAAGTGGGAGAGGGGCTAGGGATAAAAGACTACAAATATGGTACAGTATATACTGTTCAGGTGATGGGTGAGCCAAAATCGTACAAATCGCCACTAAAGAACTTACTCATGTAACCAAATATCACCCGTACCCCAAAAACTTATGGAAAAAATTTAGAAAGTATTATCACCAACCAATACTAAACAACTTTGATTTTTGTAAATTGCAGATGTGATTTATTTCAGTAATGTTTGATATTTATCTCCAAAAGATAAATTTCTTAGATTAACCTAGGTTCATCTTTTAAAACTGTTCACTGTCCTCTGAACATTTTAGTCTCCTTGTATTTCTCTACATGTGACACCCAGAGTCACACTTCAGTAAGTGGAATGAAATTAATCCAGAGAAAAGTTATCACCATTCTGACTCCACATATATACTTCGAGACAACTACCTATTTAGTTGCAGAATAAAAGAGAATCTATTTGCTCCTTTGTAGCTATCTTCCAACGTTGATTCATTTCACCAGTCAGGATACTTCTGACATTCTACGTGTTCAGAGCCTCTACACATACATTTTTATACACAAGCATCGAAATAAGGGAACACAATTTACATTTTATTTTGGAGAATTTTAAAGAATCACATAAAATGTGAATGGCTTTGGTGTCTTAAACAGCTCATAAATTTCTCTAAATAGGTAGTAAAATGGGATGAAACAGGATAAAAGAGACGAGGTAGTGAAAAATGGAGAAGTAGTACTTTCGAGATTCCTCAAATACTGAGAAAATATTTAAATTATCACTTATTGGTCACAAACTTTTATTTTAGTTTAAAATTGATGCAATTTTAACTGTGTGTGGTATTACAGATCCACTCCAAAATCACTATCAAAAACCGCATTCTATTTACAGGGGGCATCTCAATCCTGGCAACAATTTTGTGATTCAGGACACAAAAGTTTAACTGACAAATATTTATAGGATACAATATGTTTCAATATTTATACTGTGAAATGATTAAGTCAGGCTATTCAACAAATCCATCACCTCACATACAGTCTAATATAGAATTAAACTGAGTCTCATACAATGGAGTAAGTTCCCGTGGTCATTCACTAATGAAACCAGTTTTCAATTTAGTCCATCTTTACTCTAAAACCCATGCTTTTTCACTCAATTATACATAAATTATCCGGTAAAGATAATTTATAAATTATCCGGTAAAGATAATTTATAAATTATCCGGTAAAGATAATTTATAAATTATCCGGTAAAGATAATTTATAAAAGATAATTTTCATCATAAATGAAAAACAAACACTATATATAAGATACTTGGCTTTTAACTCTTTCCTAATCACACTAGCTCTAGAGAAGTTATACGTGCAAATTCCCCCAACCCAGGAAGTCAATCCAACTTTCTCTCTCCAGTGTTACAATGGTTGTCACTCACTCAGAAATGTTCGGATTACATACTGTGGTTTGTTCTTAATTTAGAGACAGGGTCTCACTCTGTCATCCAGGCTGTAGTGCAATGGCACTATAACTCACTGTACCTCAAACTCCAGCAAATCTCCCACACCAGCCTCCAAGCAGCTAGGACTACAGGCATGCATCACCAAGCCCAGCAAACAAACAAACAAAAAAAACACTGTAGAGATGAGGTCTCATGTTGCCTAGACTGGTCTTGAGCTCCCAGCCTCAAGTGATCCTCTTGCCTTGGCATCCAAGAGAACTGGGATTATAGACGTGAGTCACCATGCCCAACTCATACTATGTTTTAACTTCATTAAAATGAATATCATCATCATATAAGTCATTTAATACCCAAATATTCTGTCAGAATGTCCAAATATTCACACCAGTTACATTTCTATTTTTGCTCGTACTCTTGGAATATGAAGATAAGTATTTTAGTAATTCTAACATGAGTGCTAGTCAATGTACAGGGAAAAAATGCTTTAAAAGTCAAATTTCTAAACTATTATCAGTTAATATTACTCTGGTATCAAGGTATCTAATGCATTATAGACTAGTAGACACATTGTGTGGGAAAGAAAAACTGCAGAGGCCAAGGAATAAATTCAAACAGCTATGAATAATAATCAATGAAATGTGTGCAACCAATTGAGTGGGTTAATTTAACAGCAAAACCAGCAATGAGAAAGAAAAAAGTACTGAAAATGATATGCTCAAGTTTAGTTTACTTAGGAAAATAGGTGTTTTTACCAAAGGAAATCTTAGGCAATAATACTAACAAGATAGGAGACAAATCAAAATGATATGCATAACGTGTAATCTATTGAATTACATAATTAAACTTCCTGGAAAATTATCTTTTTAAACTGATTCTATCACATTTGATGTATAAGTGAAATCTGAAATACCATAGAGTGTATTTGTTAGTGTAATGATTTATAAGAACTCACTCATTGTCCTTCAACTACTTTGATAAAGTGGTAAAATTTCAAAAATTTCTCCCGTTTGTTTCATAGAGTTTCTTACTCTGTTTTTATCTGTAAGATCGTTTCTGAATGCTTACACTTAAAATGAACTCTTTATTGAAAGCTGCAACCTTCTTAAGTTGAATGATCTGAGACTATGCAGTAAGTCCTCATAGATACTCATTTTACTTTTACAGCAGCTGAAGTAAGATTGAGCATGATTTACTCAGATGAATTCATTGACTTCATTCTGTATTGTAACTCTTACTGTAGTCAGATAAATTCAAAATGAATTACTGGGGAGACTCAAAGGTCCAATAAAAACAGAGGGCAGACAGAGTGGCTTAACACCCCTAATTCCAGCACTTCGGGAGGCCGAGGCGGGTGGATCACGAGGTCAAGAGATCAACAGCTTTCTGGCAAACATGTTGAAACCCTGTCTCTATTAAAAATACAAAAATTAGTCAGGCATGGTGGTGTGTGCCTGTAGTCCCAGCTACCCAGGAGGCTGAGGCAGGAGAATCGCTTGAACCTTGGAGGCAGAGGTTGCAGTGAGCCCAAGATCACGCCACTGCACTCCACCCTGGTGACAGAGTGAGACTCAATCTGGGAGGAGGGGGGAGGAGGGGGGAAGGGGGAAGGTAAAAATTTAACCTCTTCAAGAGAGTCTCTATGTGAAAAGAGACCACCAATGCCTTCATCCAGTTTTCCTCTTGGGATACTCTAGATGGCAATAGGTTATCCTTATTCACTGGCTTTGAGCCATTGTGCTACCTAACAGACTGTCAGTAACCTGGATGTTGACTTCAATGTCAGGGGTTTTTTTTCTTTCCTTCTGCCTGGTTTGGAACTTTTTAACATATGCAAAAAGTACTTTATTAGAGATTTTGTGAAGAGAAACTATAAAAGTATTTAATACGACATTAAACTGAGTGAAATAAACCAATATGTGAGCAACATAAACACAAATTGGAAAAATCTGTGAATTTGTAGAACCATGTAGTATTAGCAACTAACCTTTTACTGGCACATAAAATGTAACCACATGAAAACTTGGAAACTGAGCAATTGTGGATTGCTTAGTATCAAAGAAAGGGTGAAAATATGAAATACACAATAGGGAAAGTCCATGTGGAATCAGTAGCACTTAAGCCATAGCTTACAAATATGTAACATTTGCAACCACTTCCCCCTTTATTATCATGGAAATTGCTAATCAACGACAAAACTATGAGTCTAGAGGTAGTCCAGAACTTTTCAAGGAAATAAACCACATGGCTGATAGCAATCAGCTATAAGACATGCTGTGAAACTTAGTTCCCATTCCTTGTCTAACCAAGACCTCTAGTATGATAGAATACTACATAGCAATACAAATGAATAAAGAACTGATATAATGATACAAATGAATCTCAATCATTATCCTAGGTGGAATAATTTAGATGCCAAAGCATACATACTGTACAATTCCATGTTTATAAAATTCTTGAAAGCACCTTGAGTGACAGTGACAAGATACAGATTATTGATTGCCTGGGATCAGCATGGTTGAAAGGAGTAATGAACTACAAACGGGCAGGAGGAAAATTTTGGCGTGATGGAAATGTTTGGTGTTATGATTTTAGTAATTTCGTGTTAACTCAAATTATAAGACTTGAAATGGATACTATTTATTTTATGTAAATTATACACAGTAGCAGAGATACCAAATAAACAAAAAACCCACCAGGAAAAAAGAAAACACTTGAAGTAAAACATGAGTTAAGCAGTAAGAGAAAATGCAGTATTACAAAGATGACCAGGATATGGAGGAAAGAACATTTTCAACTGCTCAGTGCTGTGTGTATATATGCATTTTCTGATCAGATAAAGTAGATGCAGAATTTACCAATCCTGACATCAGTACAATGATCGTTATCCCATAAAAAAACTTAAGCCAAGATTATTTCCAGAATTAAATTAGTATTAAAAGAGGATTTTTTGACAGGCTAGTTTCCAATTAATTCCAAAATTGGTGAGTAGGTGAATTTGTGAAACTAACATGAGACTAAATTTTGGCATGACGTGACAAGAAAAAATGATATTGAAACAGTAGGGGCAAGGAAAATGTCAGTCTGAGCAAATCAGTCTTGAGAATTACATGATTTGTAATATCAGTTTCTTTCATTGCACCTTTATATACAGGATGATGGCTATGCCAGAAAAATGCTTTCCTCAAGTCATTTGATAAACTCCTATTCAATCATCAAAGTGTAGCACAAGCATCAGCTCCTTTACTAAGCCTATTCCATCTGTCACTTGATGTCAGGTGGACCCCTTTCTTCCATCAGGACACAATGAGTTGTATTTCCCTATTTCTTCTACATGAAAAAATGCATTAGATGTAAATATATTGAGAATTGGACTTGTCATTTTATTTCATATTACATGGGAGCTGCTAAGTTGCGTGTATGTGTGAATGAACAATAAAATCCACTAACTGGGTGATACCTCTACAAGTTATATCAGGTACTTATTTTATGTTACTTTTAGAAAATCAATTAAAATGTCTTTTCAAAACATGTTGGGGTTTTACAAAAGTGATTCAGAAAATACATGCTCTATTTTCCAGTAACTTACACAACACAAACTATGGGTGTCTAACATCTAGCCCCCAAAATGTGTATATGCTATATAAGAAATACACATAAATTCCACATAGGCAAACTATTGCTCATAGGCTAACTCTACTCTGTTGTCCATTTTGGTAAATAGTTTTATTGGAACATGACTATGACCACTTACAAATTGTTCATTGCTGCTTTCATGCTACAACAGCATAGTTGAGTAGTGGTGACTGAGACCGTGTGGCCCACAAAGACACAAATATTTAACTATCTGGACCCTTAGAGAAAAAAATGCTGAGAGTCCTTCAATATAAATATGTCACTTCAATATAAATGCCTCATCCATCTGGAGATGAGGGGAATAGGGCATTTGTTAAGAATATATGTTGTAGAGCAAACACTCTGTTCCCCCCCTTACACTCCCAGATCCCATCTTTATTTGGGAAGTTTTAGGAGTTTCACAGTTATCATGGCCTTTTCCCCAAGCCATCACTTGATGAACTGCCTCAAAATTACATGAATTGCAGTTATGAAATGCCATGTATTTCTGGATTCTGGGTCTTCCTGCCAGCCTTGCTACCAAGATAATCAATAGTAAACCCATTATCTTTGGAGCTCACGTCTCTCACTTGTAAAGTGAGGTTTGGATAGCATACTATTTTTCCCCTCTTCAAGGCATGCCTGATTTCCTGTATATGTGATCTGTGCAGTCTCAGTTTCATTAAAACTCTTACCTATAGAATTCACTAAGATTGCTTCACAGGCTGAAGCAATTTTGGATTTGCACCTGGGCTCGCAAGAGGTTTGAGAACATTGAGAAGGAGCTGAAGCTAAAGTGTTTTTGATCGATTGTTTCTCCACCACTTTACTCCTTTCCCATTAACTGTTTATTCTCCAGCTGTCCAATGCTCTTGTATTTTTTTGAGATCTCACCAGTGATGGACAAGAGGTGGATCACTATTGTTTTCCATTCAAGGAATATCTGTATCTATTAAATAATCTTGGAAAATATTAAAACAAAAGGGTATTAGATTGTCTAGGAACCTAGTTGTCTCATTTTATAGATGAAGTTGAGAAGCAAAGAATTCCTGGGACTTTCCCAAGTAAATGACAAAGCCCAGACAAGAGCACATGACCTGAATCACTCTCATCTGATTATTTCATCACTTCAAGGAAGAGGCAAGGCATTTCCAAATTTGTCTTCAAAGTACTGTGAATAGCAGGGGAACATCCTCTAGTTATTTTAATTCAAGGAAGGTACAAGGTTTTCCACTCTCCCCCCTGCCTCGCAAAGCACTCTAAATTGCAGCCTGATGTACAACTACCACTTCAAGTTTCCAAAACAATGATAATCATAATAATGGCTCAAAATTTACCATGTAACTATTATGTGTCAAGCATTGTGCTGAGTTTTATGCGACTTACCCATTGGTTCCTTTTACTATCAATAGCTGTGAGACTTTGGGGAAAGTAACTTTACCTCTTTGTGTCTCAGCTTCCTCATATGTAAATTGGAGAGTACAGCTGGTACATAAAGTGAAAGCAAAAGTTATATCCAAGCATGGTGGAAAGTTCTGGAGATTTATATATAGTAGCATAAAGCAATATCCCAAAATGTAGAGGGATAAAATAACATTAGACAATTTCGTGGGTCAGGACTTCAGGGGGTTTGCGTATTACCTGGTATCTTTTACCGTAGTTGCGTTCAGATGTTGGGTAGGACTACAGTCATCTGAAGGCTCGTCTGGATAGAATGCTCAAGATACTTCCCTCACATAGCTCAGTTAAGGCTGTCTGTTGCTTAGGCTTTCACTGGGTAATGCTGATAAAAGGGCCAGTAGAAGGCGTTTTTAGCAGTTCTGTCTCAAAGCAATCAAAATTCTTGCATAGCAGTATTCTCCCACGGCAAGAAGCTCAAGAGAAGGCGGCTAAACCTGCATAATCTTTGATAAAAAGTGTAACATCTTAACTTTATTTCTTTATTATTCCAAGTTCTCACAAGCCCAATCATTGTCAAGGGTATGAGTGTAGATCTCACTTTTAATTCTTTGCCAAAAGTGAGGAAAACCATCTCAGTTTCATATAATCTCCACTTTTATCTTATTGTGCAAGTCTGCTAATGGATGTGGGAAAGCTTATTTTTTAAATGTATAGTAAAAATAAGCTGTAACTTGGCAAATGTTTCAGTAGAAACAAATGTTATAACTTTTATAAAAGTTATGGCTTCATGCAAACATATTTGGTCTATTTTTAAGACTTTTATATAAATTTATACTTAATACACAATTGGCTCTTGGTATGTTCTGTAAATGTGAGTAGAAACCTAGATTCATCCTGAGGCAGGTCCACATTATGCAGGCATTAAAGAGCAAGTATATATCAAACAGTCACTCAAAACAAATACACATTAACCAGTTTTGAAGAGAATACTATTGTTTAAGAGCTGATGGGGTTATAACAAAAAACATTGAGTAGCTTATATTAGTTTTGTGGAAGAAAATGTAAAAATTCAAAGATATATAAAGCAAATGACATAGGCAATCATTTCTGTAGTGGATCAGTGTAGAGAAAAGTCCTTTTGGTCAAATAGGTAACAGGTTATTTAAATTCCTAATGTTAGATGCTGTAAATGTGAAGAAAATTTCCCAAAGAACTGCGTGGAACGTGTTTATTTTTATGTCGAGAGTCCCTCATCAGCTTGTGACCCAGAACAGCTTTTAAAATAAACTATGAGAAAGCCAAGGTTCACCTGGCTTCTCATCTGAGAGGCAAGTAATGCGTTATCCATCACAACCCTGTATTATTGCTTGGTGGTCATTGGAGATATAGTGAAGGCAAAGGTCCGTTTGCCTAGCTGAATTTCAGAATGTTCCATATACCTTGTGACACAAGTTTTCATGAAACTCAGCACAAAGAATAAACAAAGTATTGCAATTCCTTTGGTTTACAATATCAATCTTTGTAATAACCTAAGGTTTATAATAAGCAAGTGTGACAATCAGCAAACCATTTAAGTGTGTCATCAATTATTACATAATATTGAAAGAATAACTGAGTTTGTTGGGGTGATCAGACCCAACACCAGGTTGTGGGGGTGACAAAGTCCGGCGGAGTCAAAGAATTAAGACACAAAGGTGGCACACCAGGGGGCTATCACTATTGTACGGAGGCTGTGACAAGCTCCGAGCTCTGGGAGCCCACGGTATTTACTGGTAATCCAACAAAGAAACAGGTGGTGAGAATGTGGAGGTCAAAAGGACACATTGCATTAAGCACATGATTTACAGCTGTGACGGTTTAGCATTTATAAGGAACATGTTCTGCTACTTGAGATAATGGGAATAAGCCTAGGAGGGCTAGAGGAGCCAGCAAGTCTAGACACATGCCAGAGACATTATGCTAAGCCCTGCCTCAGTTTCCCTCCCAACATTCAGTTTTTTCCCCAACATGCCCCCCTTATTTGTAAAAGAAGGTATTATTACTATTAATAGCTTAAGAGGCGGCCTCTTAATTGAGCAAGGCAATTGCAGGCTGTGCAGCCCTTTAAGTGACAGTCGGTGATCCAGCTTCATTTTTCTTAGCCCTTATTCAAAAACTGGAGTCACTCTGGTTTGAATGCTTCCCACATGGTTCTCCTTTCCCTTTTACAAGGGGACCCCTTAATCCCAGGGGTTGCAGAAGGATGAAGGTCCGTCTTCTGTAACTTCTTCATGCTGAATAGGGGCGATGATACTCCTGCCTAACTATTAGGGTCTCTTGTGTTCATGGTAGAGAGGAAGTGAATCAGCAAGCGTTGGTTCATTAAGCATCATCGTGACTCCGGTCAGTCCTTGTTCCATCTTTGCATTCGGATTTAACTGGCTCATGGCTTGTAATGGGGGAACCCAGTTCATGGTTGGGATCCATGGATCCCTCCAGTGTCCCGTTCCATGGTCGTATACATCTGGAGGGCATCCACACGGTTCATTCATCTCCTGCAAAACACAAGCATACCTCCCTCACCCCACGTTAGTAAATCTATTGAAACAGAAGCAAAAACTTATGGCTGTAGCCAGGAGGCCACTGATGAGAAACAGGCCTTCTCTGATTAAGAGAAGGCATAGAGAAAGCAAATCGAGGCTTGTCAAACCTTCAATTCGCACTGTACA
Source organism: Rhinopithecus bieti (assembly GCF_001698545.2). Taxonomy (NCBI): domain Eukaryota; kingdom Metazoa; phylum Chordata; class Mammalia; order Primates; family Cercopithecidae; genus Rhinopithecus; species Rhinopithecus bieti. The sequence continues at coordinate 752,011 of NW_016805390.1, forward strand.
GGTGGGTGCACTAGATGCTGTGGCTCATGATAGATCTTCAGGTGTTTGGTGGGCACCCACATAGGCACCCGATTGTCACCTGGAGAGACACGAGCAAATCCTCTTCCCATATAATTATCTTTAGGCAGGGATCAGAGGAAGTAGACTCCGGTAAGGAGAATTTTGGGGCCCAATGGCTTCCTGATATTAGATAGGGAATTCCTAACTTCCAAGGGAATACCTTTCTCTCCATATTGCTGCGTGGGCATGGAGGACTAGGGAAGAATACTTAGAGTCTGTGTATGTATTTACCCTTTTTCCTTCTCCTCCTAATTCTAGTATATAATGGCCCCTGCTTTTGCTAGGATGTCTCTCCCTAACAAAGGACTGGGGCTTTCAGGCATAATTAGAAAGGCATGTGAAAAGAGTAAAGTTTCCCCAGTCACAACTTAGTGGGTGGGGGGAGAAGTATCTAGTGACTGGCTCAGATAGTGACAGATCTGGAGGACTGTTGTCTGGGATAGGAGAGTAAGACTGAGAAGGCCACGCCAGTGTCCAGGAGACAGTTATCCTCCTGGCCCTCAATGGTCAATCATACCCGGGGCTGAGGGTGATGGCATGGGCTGGCGCTTGCCCCAGGCACCCCCAGTCCTGCTGCTGATCATCTGGTTAGTGGCTTCTGACTCAGGACTGTTGTCCCCTGGGGCAGTGGGCCTTCCAGTGTTCCGTTGACATAAGGGGCATGGACGAAGGGGTGGCTTATTTCTATTCGGACAATTTTTAAAGTGTCTTTGTAGATGGCACTGGAAGCAAGCCCTATTAGGCATTTGATTTTCCCAGCTTTTCCATTTCCCAGAGCCTCCAAAGTCTGCTTGCCTGACTGAGGGCCAAGACTAAAGCGGTGGCCGTTTTTTTAAAATCCTGTTTGTCCCGTTCCGCCTGCTCCTCCTGATCTCTATTATAAAAAACCAAGGTTGCCAACGTCAATAGGGTTTCTAAGTTTTGCTCCAGGCCTAAGGTGGACTTCTGAAGTATTTTCTAATGTCTGCACCTGAGTGATAAACTTCAAGATTAGTTGACCTTCACTAGAGTCAGGTGACAGAGGTATGCTTCCTCAATGCCTCCCCTTTGTCTCTCCAGAAAAGCAGGATTTTCCTTTCCCTGTGTTATAGTGGACATTATTTAATTTATAAGCTTTTTCCTAGTTTTCCTTAGTCCTAAGCACGCAAGTTAGCAAATGTCTCTGGCACCAATCTCCATGTTCTGATTCTGCATCCCAATGAGGGTCTACACTGTAAACTGCCTGCTGGCCTGTGGGGAATTGTTCCTCTGTTGTCATCCTATCATTGACCTGACTGAGATACTAGAGATTGCCAAACTCTCGGCTGCAGTTATGGCGGCACTTCTCTCATTTGGAGTTAAGTGTCTGATCTAGCAGTAACGTTCTCTCTCTCCATGTCAGATCAAAGGATTGTCCTAACCCTTGTAAAACATCAATATAGCCATCAGGGATATCTGAAAATTTACCTAGGCCTATGTTGTTTCAAGTCTGAGAGGGGAAAAAAGGTACATGCACTCTGGACTGAATTCTCCAGAATACATTTTAGGGGCATTTTTGCCCTGGGGGGAATATTTTCCATCTGAAAGAGAACATAGGGATGCCAGCACCCCTAGTCATTTTGTGATGAGCATTAGTCCTAGAGCGTCCTCTAAGGTCCTAATAGGTTATTCCTTTCCAGGGTGCATAACCACCCATGGATCTCTGCTTATCGGATTACTTACGCTCACTGATGTAGCAGTCCTACGCCTGTTTTTCCGCCTTTCTTGACCACAAAGAAAGGGGTCCAGGCTGCTGGGTTTTAGTGGTCCTTTACCAGCGTGTTCAACATTGCCTTTGCACTCAGGTGAATTCTAGAGCTGGGCTGGGTTCCCGAGTATTTCATAACCACCCAGCTGCCCCATTAAGATACACTCCCATAAACAGTTCTTATGCAAATTCATTTCAGAGATGTAGGTAACCTTTTGAGTCGGGATTTAGATAGTTTGATTCTGTAAATACTTTAAGGCTTGGCTGAGTGCAAACAGTTCACATGTTTGTTTGAGCAGACCAATTATTAAGCAACTCTTCTAACTCTGCTTCTACAAGAGTTTCCCTATCAATTACTGAATACCCATTATGTTTTTTCCCCTCAGTCACATGGGGGGAACCATCTACTGTCCTGTCCTGAAAGGAGTTCCTCCTAGGTCTAGGTCAGACCTTTATATGGGTCCGATTTAAAGGAAGATTTAAATCCCTTGTTAGGAAACCTGTTGGCTTACGGGAATTTTCAATGGTTAAATCACCTTTTTCTAACAGAACAGCCCATACTTAGAGTTAGTAAGCTACCTTTTTGCTTTTAACTTAGGATAGTTCTGAACTGGTGAGGTGTGCTCACAGCGAGGTTTCCTCAAAGTTATTTTTCTACTTTTCTGCTGCTAGCAAAGAAGTTGCCGCTACCGATGGAATGCATTTTGGCCATCCACGGGTTACTGGATTAAGGATTTTTGATAGGAAAGCTACTGGTTGTCAGTGGTCTCAGTGCTTTTAGGCTACGCCCTTGTTTACACTGACAAGGTAGTATTGGAGTGTTACAAGGTCACTTGAAGACCTTCAATTATCAATTATAGGTTTTAAATTCACCCAGGCTTTTAGAGGAATAGGGTATACTTGTTTTCTTTAGCTACCTGTGTATCTTTCTCCTTTGTAGATGGATTTTGGAAACAGCGGGAGGAAATTTGCTGTCCTCTGCCGGATTATAGTTTGGGGAAATTGCCATCCTTCAAGGTCTCCCTCGACTCTAGCCCTTTGAGTAGAATTTTTTGTATAGCACCACCAATCGCTCCAGGTTTTAATGTTGCAACTACAGGAGCAGTACGTTTTGCAGCCAATTCATCTTCTTGCCCATTAAGAGGGGAAAGAGGTGGCTTTTCCCTTAGTTCAGCAGGTGGAGCCGACAGGCTAGTAAAACATACTTTTTTCAGTTTCCCTTTTCTTTTTCCTCTGGTTTCTGTTCCTCACATTCAGGAATCTGTAGTTTTTTTCCTCTCGTCCTCTTCCTCATCTGAACCTGCCTCATCGGTTTGAGATGGCTCAAGAGCTGCTCTTATTAGCACCCACACTGACCAAACAGACTGGACTTTTTGTTCTATCTTTATATGCTTTCTTTAGATTTCTACCAATTCTCTCCCATTCATCCAACTCCATAGTCCCTTGCTCCAGGAACCACGGGCGAAACTACTGCATGAGCAATAACAAATTCCAAGTACTAATTTTCGCTCCCCCTCTTTGTAATAAACGCCTTAAGAAATCTAAATAAGCAGAATGTCTGCTTTCACTTTGTCCCATTGCTACCCTGGCTCTTCTGAGCGCTCAGCTTTCCCACTTAGCTTCTTGTAGACATCCTTGGGTGTCCTTTAAGACAATGCATCCTCTGGCATTTTTTCACTAGGGGCTTTGTTGCCCCACGGTGGGCAGCCAAGAATAGTTAGAATGATCAGACCCAACACCAGATTGTGAAAATGACAAAGCCTGGTGGAGTCAAAGGATTAAGAAAAAGATAGAGAAAAAAAGGGGTGCTCACTAGAATAGGCCATCACTATTTTATGTAGGCTGCAAATACCCCGAGCGCTAGGAGCCCACGGTATTAATTGGTAATCCAACAAAGAAACAGGTGGTGAGAATCTGGAGGTCAAAAGGACACGCTGCATTAAGCACATGATTTACAGCTGTGTGATAGTTTAGCATTTATAAGGAACATGTTCTGCTACTTGAGATAATGGGAATAGGAGCCTAGGAGGGCTAGAAGCAAGAAGCCAGAAGCCTAGACACATGCCAGAGCATATTATGCTAAGCCCTGTCTCAGTTTCCCTCCCAACACTCAGCTTTTTCCCGACACATTTCCTATTTGCCCACATGTATGGCTATTCATTTGACACTTAGACCATGATATTGTGATATATATTTGGTGGTATGCTTTCCTGTGGGATTACTCTGTGAATATTTTATATTGTTACCATTAGTTTTACCTAGTTCTTCTCCTTCTCCTTCCATCCAAATATATGCTATATCCTAAATCATGCATTCTCACTTTTTATTTTACTTTTTAAAAATATTTTATTCTTTAATCTCGGCTGGGAGATAAGAAGACATGAGGAATAGAGTCGTGGCCTGGAGCAGTAACACAATCAGTTACTAATAATTTGTTGGAAAAATCTCCTTTTTTTTTGTTTTGTTTTTAATTATCTTACTATAGCAAAAGTGATTTGATAAACTGAGCAATTGCACATGACCTTGAATTGGTAAGCAGAAACTGAGAGTTTGTCATTCATTGTCTTAAAAGGAAAGGGGAATTGGGTAAATATTTGCTTTATTTTTTATGCCACCTAAATTACTACTTCCAGAATGCAGTTTTAAGATAGGGTCATTAAGTTAGTAAACTTCGTCTAGGCTCATGTAAACTACCTTTAGAGTTCTGAGATGAAACAGCACTTTTTAATACTTTTATGGATCTGAGATTTATGTGTTTTATGACTTAGCTAAAATTTCAGATATATTTTTCAGTCTTAGAATTTCAGTTTTTTAATTTGTGCTGAGATTTTCCAGTTTCATTTATCATAAGCATATTTTACCTTATGATATTGAACATAGTTACAGTAGCTGCTTTAAAATCCTTGTCATCCTACTGTAATATCTGGTTTATCTGGAAGTTGGTCTCTGTTGAGTGTGTTTTCTCTTGCAAATAGGTCATGCTTCCTGTTTTCTTTTTTCCCTGGATATTGAGTAGCTTTGTACAGTATATTGCACACTGTGAATTTTATGTTGTAGAAAATCTGGATTCTCTTATTATTTTTCTAAGACTGGTCTCCCTTGATTTTTAAGCAGGCTGAAATCAACCTACAAAACTTATCTCCCCCATGAATGTTGGAATTTCAAATTTCAATTCAGTTTTTTTATCTGAACTGCTTGATGTCAGCTCCGTCCATGCATGGTCCAGGGCTGTGCTAGACTTCTGAGCAGTGATTAGACACAGAACTTTGGTACTTTCACTATCTGGCTTTTCCGTTTCTGGGACTTCATCTTTTTGAAATCTCCCCTTTACTTTTTTTCTTTTTTTTTTTTTTTTTTTTTTTTTTTTTAGAGAAGGAGTCTTGCTCTGTTGCCCAGGCTGGTGCTATCTCGGCTCACTGCAGGCTCAGCCTCCCAAGTAGCTGGGACTACAGGTGCCCGCCACCGTGCCCAGCTAATTTTCTTTGCATTTTTAGTAGAGATGGGGTTTCACTGTGTTCGTCAGGATGGTCTCGATCTCCTGACCTCATGATCCACCCGACTCAGCCTCCCAGAGTGCTGGGATTACAGGCGTGAGCCATCGTGCCCGGCCCTCTTTACTTTTTCTATAGCTGTAGTTGCTCTACACTTGATTCCCTGATTTTTTAAACCAGCATAGCTGTGTGTTGTCCATTAGAGTTTTAAATGCCCTGAATGTTGCAGACTTGAGCCTGCCCTCAGTCTAAAAGCAATAAAATATGATAAATTTAAATTTACCCAGTGCCATTCTCTTTTTCTAGAACAAGAGCTAACTCCCTTCTAGTTTCTGGCTGTGCTCCCCAAACCCCGCTTTAGTGTCTTCAAATAGGTCCCCTGTCCTCAAATTTACAGTCATCTTTAGGAGGTTTATTTTGATAGGAGCTACTCAGCCAAATCTGAAGCAAAATTCTCAGATAATACATGAAATGCAGGTGGAGGTTTGTTATCTACAATTAATATCCATAATTGAATTAAAAGCTTATTTTTAATCATATTGAATATATTATTCCCCATATTTCAGTCCTTCCACACTCTATTGATAGACTTTAAAAGATTGTTTTTAAACAAAATACTCTTTATAAACTAATATCTAGAACACTAATTAAAAGATAATGTTCATAATTATAATTTAAATGATTTATGATCTGCTTCATTTGTAATCTACTGAGTATAAAAAAGATTTAAAATCCCTAAAGTATTCTTCTGTTTTAATAGGTATGGAATTTGAATTCTTTGTGACACCTCTTGATGTGGCCCCTCTTACAAGGAATTATATTTTAAATGACTGTTTAAAATATGAGTGAATAGAGCCACATGTACTACAAGGAAGTAAAGAGGAAAAGAATCACAATATTTAAAAAGTACTTATTTCTTGATTAGCATGTCTTACATAAGTTATACAAATGAGTCTGTTACCATGTGTCAAAATAAATTCTGATTATTTAATATTTATTTTTTATGATGAAATACTTGTTTTAAGGAAAAAATGTGTATTTCAATGTTGGCCATAGATGATTAGAATAGAAAGTTTTTACTCCAAATTTAAATTCTGACGAACATAGCTACTCTGTTTCTCTTCCAGACTAATTAAGTCTTTGCATAAACCAAGCATATTCTGGTGAGTCAATATGACAAATAAATTGAATTCATGCCCAAACTAATAAATTGCATACATTTACCAACAGTGCATGTTCTGTTTCATTTCTCTTGATACATAATCACTATAAATATAGGCTATTTGCAATACAAAACATGTTATCTGCAAAACCATTACTTATTCACACTGATATCATTTTTATGTAAGATATTCTGTTCAGTTTGAACACAACAATTTATTCTTATATACAGAAAAGCTAGTCATAAATCCTATCTGGTTTTGCTTTCATGTTGAATCTTATATTTCTTGTACTCCTTAATTTAAATCTAGTTTCATTCACAAAAATCATTTTGTGGCATATATCATTGTCTTATTTACTATTCTGGCGACGTAAAATAAAATATTATCATGTGATAAGCAAATAGCACATAACACCAAAGTAGAAGGTAATCACCAGTAATAGTTATATATTTATTTCTGTGATCTCTTTAAAGTTAAATGTTAATACAATTTGAATGTCAAATGTCACGTTAAACTGTAATCCCCAGTGTTTGGAAGTGGGGCCTGGGAGGTGCTTGGACTCTGGGGATGGCTTGGGCCATCATCAATGACTTGGGCCATCCTTTCGGTGATAAGTGAATTCTCACTCTGAGTTCACATGGGATTCGATCATTTAAAAGTGTGGGCACCTCGCCTGCTCGCCTGCCCCTCTCTCTCTCTCTCTCTCTCTCTCTCTCTCTCTCTCTCTCGTGTGTGTGTGTGTGTGTGTGTGTGTGTGTTAGGGGAG
>NW_016805390.1:759462-763968 GCF_001698545.2 Rhinopithecus bieti
CCCCCCCTCTCTCCCTCTCTCCCTCTCTCCCTCTCTCCCTCTCTCATTCCTGCATTGCCCTTGGGCTATGTGATGTGCTTGTTGCTGCTTTGTCTTCTAGGATGAGTAAAAGTTTCCCGAAGTCTCCCCAGAAGGAGATATCTGCACTGTGCTTCTTCTACAGTCTCCAGAACCATGAGCCAAATATGTTAAACAGCTTGACTTAGCCATTCCACAATGTGTACATACGTCAAAACATTGTGTTGAACACAATAAATGCATACAATTAAAAAAAAAAAAAAAGAACCATGGCCAAGAAAGCCACTTTTCTTTATAAATTACTTAGTCTGAGGAATTTTTTTTATAGCAATGCAAAAATGGTCATTCATATTAACAAATATATATTTCTTTGTTAAATTTACACAAAATATGTTGCATGTAGTTCATCTTTCTGTATATTTTAAATATATTTGGATTAAAATCAAATAGGAGAGAGCCATGGTTTGTTTGCTTGTAGTAAGCACATTCTTTTCCTAATATATTTTTGTTCCTACAGTTTTCCAAGAATTTGTATGTACATTAACTTATAGTTGTGAACCCATGAGCACTGTTGCAGTAACAATTTTATTTCTTAAATATTTGTAAGTCAAAGAGATGTTGAAAACTGGAAGAGAACCAAACATAGCCATTCATTTTTGTTGTATGAAAGCTAGTTTTTGTGAATAATTGTATCTAAATTGACTAAATAAAAGACACAAATAATGACAGGTCTTAAATAATGACACAGATTTTCTAGTACATTTGTCAAGAAGCTACAAGTACTATACTAGCCCAGAGGTCAAAGAAAATTCCATTATCTTTTATATGGTATGTATAGTAACTAATAATATATATTTTCATTTTATACTCCAATCCGCTTTATCCTATTGGGTTTGACAAGAATTGTAGGATTGCATTTTCAAACAAAGATATGACTAACTCTTATTTATTTATTTATTTATTGGAAAATAGATATTTTAATATGTAAAAGAAGAGACATTGTTAAATTCTTTAAAAAATTCTTACTTTCACATAATTAGTCTTTGAATAAGAATTCTGGACTTTATAGTTTAATAGTTAAGCATATTGCTGGCATTTAAAAATTTTTTCTTAGCAAAAACTCGCATATTTATTGTATTTTATTCTATTTTTTTGGTTTGAAGATTACCATGAAGCTTGCAAATACTATCTTATAACTAATTATTTTAACCTGATAACAACTTAACCCTATTTGCATAAATAAATAAGCAAAAAAAATTAATAGTAACTTTATGTCCTAACTCTGTCCCCCCACTTTTTAAATTTTGTTGTTTCTATTTATATCTTATTGTACTGACAATGTCTTGAAAAGTTATTGTAGTTATTATTTTTTATTGATTTATTTAGTCTTTCTACTTAGAATAAAAGTAGTTTACACAAATCAGAACAGCAATAAATGAGACTGAAATGGAAAAAAAAAATCAGTGAAACAAAATGTTGGGCTTTTGTAAAAGTTAAATACAATGATATACGTCTTTAGTCAGAATTAGAAAGTGAGAGAGAAGATCCAAATAAGAAATATCAGAAATGAAAAAGGAGACATTATAACTGATATGGCAGAAATTTAAAGAATCATTGGTGGTTGCTATGAGTAGCTATATGCCAATAGATTGGAAAAATCTAGAAGAAATGAACAAATTCCTAGATACAGGCAACCTACTAAGACTGAACGAGGAAGAAATCCATACCACGAACAGACCAATGACAAGTAATGAGATTGAAGCCATAATAAAAACTCTCACAAAAAAAAAAAAAAAAAAGCCTGGGGCCTGATTACTTCACTGCTGAATTCTACCAAACATTTAAAAAATAATTAATACAAATTTTATTCAAACTTTTCCAAAATATAGAGGAGGAGGGAATACTTCCAAACATTCTGTGAGGCCAGTATTACCCTAATACCTAAACCAGACAAAGACATATCAAAAAAACAAACAAAACTACAGGCCAATATCTCTGATGAATATTGATGCAAAATACTAGCAAGGCAAATTCAACATTTGGTAAGAAAGATCATCATAACCAAGTGGGATTTATCCCTGGGATGCAAGTATGCTTCAACATATGTAAATCAATCAACATAATTCATTGTATGAAGATAATGAAAGATAAAAACCTTATAATCATTTCAACTGATGCTGAAAATGTATTTGACAAAATTCAACAATCCATCATGATATAAATTCTCAAGAAAACTGGGGATAGAAAGAGCATACCTCAACATAATTAAATCCATATATGACAGACCCACAGCTAGTATAATAAAGAATGGGGAAAAACTGGAAGACTTTCCTCTAAGATCTGGAACGTGACAAAGATGCCCACTGTCACTACTGTTACTCAACCTAGTACTGGAAGTCCTAACTAGAGCAATCAGACAAGAGAATGATATAAACGGCATTCAAATTGAAAATCAAGAAGTTAAATTATCCTTGTTTTCAGATGATATGACCTTATGTTTGGAAAACTCTAAAGACTCCACCAAAAAACTATTAGAACTGATAAACAAATTCAGTAAAGTGGCAGGATACAAAATCAACATTAAAAAATTTAATAGCATTTCTATATGCCAAAAGTACATCATCTGAAAATGAATAAAAGTAATCCCATTTACAATAGCCACACATAAAATTAACTACCTAGGAATTAACCAAAGGAGTAAAAGGACTCGATAATAAAAACTATGAAGCATTGATTAAAGAAATTAAAGAGGGCACCATAAAATGGAAAAGTATTTCATGTTCATGGAATGGAAGAATCATTATTGTTAAAATGTTCATATTACCCAAAGTAATCTACAGAGTCAATGTAATCTTTATCAAAATACCAATGCCATTCTTCACAGAAATAGAAAAAAATCCTAAAATGTATATGGAACCACAAAACAACAAGAATAGCCAAAGCTGTCCGAAGCAAAAATAACAAAACTGGAGGAATCACATTACCTGACTTCAAATTACTCTACAGAGTGATAGTAACCAAAATAGCATAATACTGGCATAAAACAGACATATTGACCAATGGAACAAAATAGAGAACACAGAAACAAATACACACACCTCTAGTGAGCTGATTTTTGATAAAGTTTCCAAGAACATACACTAGGGAGAAGACATACTCTTTAGTAAATGATGCTGGAAAACTGGATATGCAAAAGAATGAAACTAGACCCTTGTCTTCCATCATATACAAAACTCAAACCAAAATGAATTAAAGACCTAAAAGTCCTAAATCTAAGACCACAAATTATGAAACTACTACAAGATAACCTTGGGGAAAATCTTAAGGACATTTGTCTGAGCAAATATTTCCTGAGCAATACCCCACAAGCACAGGCAAGCAAAGGAAAAATGGACGAATGGGATCACATAAATTTTAAAAGCTTCTATATCACAAAGGACAGAAGAAAATATTTGCAAGCTACCCACCTGACAAGGGATTAATAACCAGAATGTATAAGGAGCTCAAACAACTCTTTAGGAGAAAAAAATCTAATAATCCTATCAATAAATGAGCAAAATATGTGAATAGACATTTCTCAAAAGAAGTCATAAAAATGGCAGACAGACATATGAAAAGGGACTCTATGCCACTGATAATCAGAGAAATGCAAATCAAAACTATAATGAAATAGCATCTCACCCCAGTTAAAATGGTTTATATCCAAAAGACAGCCAACAACAAATGCTGGCAAGAATATGGAGAAAAGGGAATCCTCATATACTGTTGATAGAAATGTAAATTAGTGCAATCACCATGGAGAAGAGTTTGGAGATTTCTCAAAAAAGTAAACATTGAGCTACCATATGATCCAGCAAGCCTACTGCTGGATATATACCCACAAGAAAGGACATCAGTATCTTGAAAAGATATCTACACTCACATGTTTTTTTCTTTTTCCAGCACTGTTTACCATAGCTAAGATTTGGAAGCAACATAAGTGTCCATAAAAAGAAGAATGGATAAAACGTGGTACATAAACACAGTGGAGCACTATTCAACCATAAAAAGGAAGGCGATCCAGTCATTTTCAACAACATGGATGAAACAGAAGATCACTATGTTAGGGAAATAAGCCAGGCACAGAAAGAAAAGCATATTCTCACTTATTTGTGGGATCCAAAAATCAAAACAATTGAACTCATGGACATAGAGAGTAAAGGGATGGTTACCAGAGGCTGGGAAGGGTAGTGGGTGTTGGCAGGAAGGTGGGGATGGTTAATGGGTACAAAAAAAAAAAGAATGAATAAGACCTACTATTTTATAGCACAAAAGGGTGACTGTAGTCAATAATAACTTGATCATACATTTTAAAATAAAGAATGTAAGTGGATTGTTTGTAACTCAAATGATAAATGCTTGAGGGGATGGATACCTCATTCTCTATGATGTGCATTGTAGGCCTTATGAAAATATCTCATGTATTCATATATATATATATATATATAT
>NW_016805390.1:764242-798712 GCF_001698545.2 Rhinopithecus bieti
TATATATATATACCATGTACTCACATTTAAAAAAAAAAAGGAAAAAAGAACATTGATTCAGTCTAGATTGTAGCAAATGAGGAATGTAATCTACCTTGAGTGAGCAGTGCAGGCAGAGGGGATTAAACCTTTTATATAGAGAGAGTGAATAACATCATGAAAACAATGTTTTAAAGGATTTGCCTTCTCTGGAAGTATAGTGAAAATTATCATGGGGAGAAATTAGAGATGAAGAGTTAGGAGATAATCTACATATGTGATTATGAGAGCCTGAAGTATCATGAATATATGTAATACAGTACAGAGAAATACTTAAAAGATATTTGACAAAATAATTGACAGAAGTCAGTGGATCTTTTAAACTAAAAAGATACAAAGGGGTAGATAATAATCATAGCCAAGTTTTCTGAGTCCAGAATACTAAGAAATTGATAAGGCCCCTAAAAACAAAATTAAAACTGCTAGAATTTGAAAGAATATGTAAACCAATATTGTAAAATTACTTTTATCTTATCAATATTCTTTAATCAAAATGAGGTAAATAATCCTTAAGAATACTGAAAAGTTTTCAATAATTGATTCTATTATGCAGAGACTGACATTTTATGAAGTTAGGAGCATAAGTAAGCCCAAGAAGATTCTAATTCATAGCAATAGTTTAAACCCTATTACCCCAAATTATCTTACTGTTCAAAAAAAAAAATCAGAGGCAAAATATCAATTATAATATTGCCACTTGGCTAAAATTTTCTTTGGATATATGTTCTTTGAGAAACAAAGATGAGCATCAACTCCTGTATAGAGTCATTAGATTACTTGTGAATTATCAAATTGATCTCTATGCTGAGTGAAAGTGGTCTATTTCTTGCCATACATGCTAGTGTCAAACCATGAATAATGCATTTTATTATTGACTCAACTTATCTTTTTTAAAGAGTGGCACCCTGCAGGTAGATTCAGGTTGAGGCATGAGCACAGATTATATACGGTAATTATTTTTAATAATTAATAGCACTCTATTATTTATAATAATTGATTATACCATGTAATAATATGATAAACAATTCAATATGGTCCAGCTCTTGAAAATTGCTAAGACACAATTAACTGTGAAAAATTAATTCGGAGATTAGCACATGTTAATTATTAGAAGAATAAAAAAAGGCCCTCTGATGTTACAAACCACTGGTGAGAATTTCAATTTTTACAGATTAAATGAAGTGGTTTTAAAATTAACTATGACAGAAGGGGGGTATAAATGGCAGGAAATAAACAATCGCTGTCAAGGAATCAAGAAGAATAGGAAAAGGGAAGGTTCTATTCAGTGTTTTGGTAGAAAACAAGTAAGTTTAACTTTACTGAAAGTAATTGAAATAGGGAGAAGAAAAGCAGAGTCTCTAGTATTTTCATTTAAATGCCAATTGCATTATCTTTATATCATATCACCTTTAAGAATGACCAAGCAAGTAATAATCCATTATTTAAAATTCCAACGAGATCAAATAATATTTCTTTATGCCATAATATATGAATTTTATTTACTTTGTTATTTACATTTTAGAATCCATCTTTATCGTCATTGTTTTGAAAGAGCTTTCATGTGAAAGCACAGATTGTTGTCATGAGATATGAAATACCTCCAATATTTCACATTCTTTTGGGATGAAGCATAAAGGCATGCAAGAAATAATGTGCATCATGATAAAATCTAGACATATACGTAATTCTACAGTGACCATTATTTCACTGTTGTATTAGCAGCATTCTTCACAATGAAGATACTCAGGCATAATAGGCTATCAGTGTATATTTGGTGAAATAACGTATAAAGGTAAAGATGAAGTGGAATGGATAAGGAAGCATTCTTCCTTTAATTCACATAAAAAACAAGAGTCTGAAGGAATGGCTTAACGAAGACATACAGGCACAAGAAAGTATTTGCTTTCACTACTTTCGTTTGGCATTGTATTTTCACACCCAACCAGTATAAGGCAACATAAGAAAGTATAAGGGCTTTGGAAGGCCAAGGCCAGCGAATAGCTTGACCCCAGGAGTTGGAGAATAACCTGGGCAACATGGCAAAACGTCTTTTCTACAAAAATCTTTTAAAACTGCAAAAAAACTAACCAAGTGTGGTAGCACACACACCTGTAGTGCCAGTTACTAGAGGCTGAGGTCTGAGGATCACCTGAGCCCAGGAGGTCGAGGCTACAGTGAGTGAAAAAAGAAAGAGTGAAGAACATCTAGATCTTTGAATGAAAAAGAATGAAACCCAGCCTCTATCTTACACTACACAAAAGCATTTGTTTAGATGAATCGTGAGCCTAAATGTGAAAGCTAAAGTAATAAAAACTTTAGAAGGAAATATTGGAAAATATCTGTATAATCTTGGTGTAGTCAGGAGCTTTTGAAGAACACATAAAGTACTAGCAAGATATTGGAAAATTTAAATTCATCAAAATTAAAAATTTTACTATTTGAAATATATCATTAATGAAAAGCCAAACTGAGAGAAACTGATACACACACGCACACACACACATACACATACACACACACACATACATATGGCAGGATTTTTATCCAAAATATATAAAGAACTTCTGCAATTCAATAAATAAAAGATTTTCAGGAGAGTTTAAACTAAGCAAATAACTTGAACAGAAACTTCACAAAAAGATGTTATACAAATGGCCAATAAGCATACAAGATGATGCTTAATGTATTTAGCCATCACTGAAATGCAAATTAAATCACAACTAGATGTCACCTTATATCAGGAGAATATCTTAAAAGACTAACAACACAGTGATTGTGATGGTGTGATTGCTGATGAGGAAGAAAAATGGTAAAACCACTTTGAGAAACAATTTGGCAATTCTTAATGAAATTAAACACAAACTTACACTAAGATACAGCAATTTCCCTCTTAGATATTTACCTAAGAGAAAAGCAAATATATGCTTACAAAAAAACACAAACCTTATATAACAATGTTTATACCGTGGCAGCTTCCCTCCTAATAGACTAAAGGAAGAACCCAGCCAGATGCACATCACTGAATAATTATTAAACAAATTGATTTATTATTGCAATGAAATGCTGCTGAGCTATGAAAAGAAATTAACTACTGATACACAAAACGGTATTTTTAGTAAACTAATCCTAACACACACACAAAAATGTTATTACTGTGTTAAGAAGTTCTAAACATGAAAACTATGCTATAGTGAAATACGATCAGTAGTTACTGTTAATGAGGGTGTGGAATTCCTGAGGAAATGCAAATAACTTTCTGTAACAACACAAATCCTCCACATTTTTTTTTTTCTGTTTTAACTAGATGTTCATATACCTTGTGAAAGCCCACTGAAAGAATTAAAGATGTGCATTTTACTTTGTGTATATTATACCTCAAGTAAAAAGGTATATAACTCTACCTGAGAGAAGGAATAATAAAAAGGAAATGCAGATATTAGAAAGACTTTACTGGACAAATTAAAGAACTTGGGACAGGCGGAATACAGGAGATAAAGAAGAGAGTTTCCACTGACTCTCATTCTACTACATTGCTCTTATCTTCAACATGTCTAGAATTAACAAGACATTTTTCATGGTAAGCAGAGTATATGCAGCCTTTAATTATATGGCCCTGATATTTAATCATCCTTTATTAAAAATAAGTTAAAATATTAGTTCATGAAAAGCAGCTACAATATACCATATGCCATTTTCTATTCTTAGTTAATGCATTCTACCAGTTATTTAACTATCTACATGAAATGCCCTTTTCTCCTTTTCATTTCCCTCTCACCTATTGGAACCTCTTTTGACTTACAGTGTTCCAGAAAGGTTAGTTCTCTCAAAAAATAAGGTTTCTGGCCTTGAAAACTTAAGTAGAAATAAAGAATAGTTTCTGTCTCACTACCTGTTGCTACATCTTCAGTTTTAGTTTCTATGTATAAATATTTTTTATCTAAATACCATTTGTAATAGAAAATTTTGAAATATAAGCACATGCATAGAAATAATATATTCATTATTGTATCTCTATGAATAATGTAAGCAAAAAAAAAATTCCAAAGAACTCTAAAGAAATTATATTCAAGTTATTCTTGAATAGATTTATCCTATTGCTCTGGTGATAGTAAGCTTAGAAAATCAAGTTTATTTTCATACTAATGGGGGGCCAGAATAATCTTAAATTTTCTGCTTAATACAATACAAAAAGAGGATTAGAGTAAGGGCTTCATAGCTACTGACAGATTTAGCATGCAAATATTTAGCTGCCTAAATTCTTGGAGAGTAAGAAAATAATAACTGAGTTGATACTCTGACTTTAATTTTTCAAACAGGTTGTCATATTTGAATGGGATCACTACAACAGTCATTTTTCTATTTGTCTTTGTGTGACATGGGAGAGTAAGGCAATGGTGCTCTGAAAGCTGAATAATCTGAATTTAATAATATATTTGTCATACAAATATGCTGGGAAACTATTTTGGAAAGGGTGCGTCAATATGCAAGAGTTTACAGGAATAACTATATTTGGTCTGAGGGTTAAACAGATACGAGAAGTCGAGCAGTGCTGAGACATTTGAAGTACCGATCCATCAGATTGGACAATCCTCATTCATACTACAGAAAATTTATTTGAAATCTAATCACGGAAAGATGACAATTTTAGGAATAAGAATTACATTCTGGCATACTTGGAAAAAACTGGCCTATAATTGTTCCAAATTTAATAAAAACTTTAGATATGTATATTCAATAAGCTTAATGGAGGCACAGAATAAATACAAAAGTGTTCACACTTAGCCAATCATAGTATTGTTGAGAACTAAAGATAAGTAGATTTTTACAGAAGCCACCAGAAATATATGTATAACGTGGAGAGAAACAAAAGGTAAGTCTGATTTCTCATAGGAAACGAAGGAGACCAAAAAACAATGAGAAACATTTTGAAATAATGAAATAAATAAACCAAAAAATCCCAGATCTATCTACCTGAAATTTCAGAATGAACAAAAATACTTTCAAAATGAGAGTTATATAAATATACATTTTGATAAACTAAAGTTGAGAAAACAAATTCTTAGTTGATCTGCAGTACAAGCAATGGTAAAGGATATTCTTTGGGTTAAAAAGTAATGATGCCAGATTGAAACTCAGATGTATGAGAAAGCATAAAAATACACAGAAAGGATACATATTTGCATAAAAGATCTATGTGTTCATTTTATAATTTCCTGAAAGAAAATTATAATTATAACATATAGGTTTCTTTTTTTGTTTTATATCTACAATGTTATAAACCATCATCACTATCCATATTCACAATTTTTTTCATCACCCCAACAAAACTCTGTGACTATTAAACAATAACTCCTTCTTACCCCCTTACCACAGCCCCTGGTAATATTTATTTTCTGTCTCTATGAATTTGCCTATTCTAGGTATTTCGTAAGTGGAATTGTACCCATTTGTCTTTTTGTGTCTGGTTTATTTCATTTAGCATAATGTTTTCAAGGTTCATCCATGTTGCAGCCTGAACTTAATTCCTTTTTATGCCTGAATAACATTCCATTATATGTATATACCACATTTTGTTTATCCATTCTTCTGGTGATAAACACTTGAGTATTTTCCACCTTTCGAATCCTGTGAATAGTGCTGCAACAAACATTGGTGTAGAAGTGCCTGTATGACTATCTGCTTTCAAATTTGGGTGTATATAAGGAAGAGTAGTTTGGTGGTTTACAAATCATGAAAAAATTAAAATAAATAAAAACAAAACAGAAACATCCGCAATGGTTGTGGGAGATTTTAACATCCCATTTTCAGTATTTGATAGAACAAATAGACAAAATAATCACTAGGGATATAGAAGATCTAAACAATTTTTCCAACCAATTTGATCTATTAGACATGTTATAAAATACTACAATCCCCAATTGAAGAAAAAACATCTTTTAAACTGCACAAAGTTTACAAAGATGAACCATATTTGGAAGCATGCAATAAGCCTCAATACATTTTTAGGTACCAAATTCTGATGAGATGTCTTCTCTGGCAACAACAGGATTATGAGATTATACAGAAGCTATCTTTTACAATCTTTGAATTCCAAAGAATATCATTGTTCTATATATAATTCTGACCATGTCTCTTAGTAATGCAGTCAAAGCTGTATACTATACAAAGACTCCTGAATTATTGACAAACATTTGTCTCGCACCTCATTTTCTTTACCAGCCATGTTACAACCACAATCATAAGCTTTCCTCAACAACATGAAATCAAAGCTTCATACTGAAATAATCTTGATTTATTAATAAAAAGTCAAAACTCTTTAAAAACGTATTAAAATGAATAATATTTTCTTTATTCTGGTATGTCCAAAGCATATGATAAATGTTAGGTGTTCAACATCCCTTATGTAACTGGTATAATTTATCTGAATATATCAATATATACTTTAAATTTCATTTATGGTATTTGCTTCACTTTATTGTCCATTATGTTTATAATCTCATTTTGAATTATCTATGCTATATACTGATCATTTGTTTTTTAATTGTTTTATTAACTTTTAGTCATCTTCTGTATTTGGCCATTTGATAACTAAATTTTAGATTAATTCTACTTAGCTTAGGATTTTCTATAGACATCTATAAAATTTCTATAAAAATTCTATAAATTGTTTTCTATAAATTGTTCTTAATGCATTGATAAATGTTATTATTGGCAAAATACTCAATATAACTATTTTATGAACATCCTTTCAATTTGTATATTGGAGTTAATTTGTCTACATTGAATTATTAGTATTTATTCAGTATTTTTATTGTTTGTATTTAGTAACTGTGTGTGGATGTCTGTTTGTGTAAATTTGGCAACATTCTTTGTTCCCTAGTTTTTAAAAATATAAGTGATAACCTCTTGAATGGTTTTCGATTTCTTTTTATATTTCAAGTTTTATTTTCGTGGGTTCCTTTTTATTATTTGCTACATATTTTACTCACTGACCTAAGTGCACTTGCTGCTGAAACCCTTCTCATGTTCTGAATCAGTGTCTGTCTCTACAGCAATGGAACAATCCACAAAACTAGAGGCCACTCAATTGCAGACACCCTTTATTTTGAGGATATGGAGTCTGAGGTATGGAGAAGTAGTTCTCTGATGCCTGAACTGTGCTAAGAATATATATTTAGAATTATAGTTGACTGTGTGTAAATGCTAACTGTCAAATTCCAAGTAATAAGTATCTTAACACAGGATGTGTGCATGTATGTGAATGTGTGTATGTAATAGTTGGGGGTCAGTTGAAGTGTAGGACTATGCGAGTGACTTTTACTGCCCAGGATTAAGTGTGATGCTCTTTTTGGATAGCACCATCTGGTGATATTCTGCATTTTGTTCACTTTAAATATTCTTAGTCTCCTATTTATAATAGGGATATTGTGAGATTTCTGAGTAGGGAAATTTGGTATTTATAAAACGAGGATAATAGATGTTGAAGAGGGTAGTTATGAAACTAGTATTTTTTTATGAAGAGTTTGGGGTTTTTGGGATTCTTCTGATGTATTCCTAGTGCAAATAAATTGATCCCATGTATCCCAAATGTCCAATGTCTTATAAGAAGTGAGTAAGATCACTAGAGGGGACCCTGAGGTCAAACAAATGTGGCATGTAAAAATTTCTCTCCCTCTTAATAATCCCACAATGTATTATGGATTTGGGCTGTTGACATGACTGAAAAGAAAGATTAATATCCTATGAGATCAAAAATCTCTTTGAGCCAATATTATTTTCACTATCATTATTTATTAAGCCATTTCATTTTCTTTCAAATTGCAAGATGGAAGTGAAAGTATGCAGCAATATAACTACGACAATATGATCAAGAAAAGGTAGAAAGAGAAGAACAGTGCTATGCATAAAGGTGATGCATTTTCTTACTGGCAGGGTAACAACACACAATTTTTAAAAAATATTTAGGAGTGAGTCTGTGTTTATATGAGCAGTTCATCCTGAATCATTTTGATTCCAGGAACGGCAAAATAGATTTGACATTTTTAAATAATATATCGTAGAAAAGATAAAGGGGCTTTCAAACATGCCCAGTTTATGAGTTTCCTGCTAGAGAATGAGTCAAAAGAAGCCCCAACAAGTGAATCAATGTGAGTTCTGTGTTCTGGTGAGAAATGCCATTCAAAATTGATGACAAGATTTCTGACCAAGATCTATTTTGGGCTAGCTTTCTTCATAACCATCTCTGACCTTACACTCAATATCTCCTTGACTTACGTTACTGACATCTGAAATTAGAAATGAAATATTAATCGCTAAGCTACACATATACGTTGTTTCTTCACTCAGTAGCAGTCAACCTAGAGGTAACCAGGAAAAATATAGATGGTTCTTTGAAAACTAGCTCTGAAAAATAAAACCTCAGCAGGCGTAAACTATTATTAAACTATGACTTATGTAGTCCTCTGCTCCCTACTTTCCTGATGATAATCAGAAAGATATTAATTATAGTTACATAACATTGATAATTGGAATCAGCTCATTGGGTTAGAAAAAATAAAGATTAGTCCTAACATTTATTTTTTCCAACTCACTACTCATAACAGAGTGTGAAAATAATGTTCATTACCTTGTTTTAATTGGAAAAAAAGCCTTCTTTCAAATGCTTTGGTCTTTTATTATTTCAGTAAGGAAAATATAGGTGATTTTTAAATGTCTTAGAAAAAGTGTTATTGTTGCACTTTGGACAATTTGTGAACAAACAAATACATGGAACCAAGGACAATGCTTAAATATATATGATCACATGCAAGGCAGAGGAAACATTTCCAAATAACTGACTTGACTATCACAGCAATTTATATTATAGACTGACTCAGGTACTCAAATATACCAAAATTAGGTCAACACACTCTCATTCAATAACAATGCATGTATCTGCTTTCAATTGTATTTTCTTTAGCACTTCTATATTAACCTAATCATAAAAGATTAGGGTACTAACAGAAAAAGGTAAAAAAAAAAAAAAGATCTTTGAAATTTCAAATCATCTTCGTAATAGCCCAGTCACAAATGGGGAACAGAATCCTTCTTACCTTTAGAATCTTGACATTATTGAGTTTTGCTATCATGATCCTTACTTTACTTTTCTTTGCTGTATCTTCTGACATTTTTAATCACTGATGCCCTGTTCTGCTGGGGGTCTATTTTAATGAAAAGAGCTTTCTTGGTTCACCTCTTGACTTAGGCTTTGGTTCCATTTGTTTCAAGACTTTCAGTGTACTGACATTTGAAAGTTTCTTGGTGCTTTAGTCTCAATTTCATACTATAATTATTACTATGTATGTTCCCTGGTCAATTTCATTTCTTTTGTTGTCTGACTTCCTTTATATTCTTTTGAGTCCTCAATTCATAATTGCAACACTCTACAAGGCATCCAGTGTTTCTTCAGTATTCTTTGTTGATTGTTAATACCACCCGACTATATAGTTTCTCAATCCATAAATATATACCTTTTGTTATTTTCTTTCACTGAGTTTCTGTGTCTACTTGATTGGTAATTAGGAAAAAGTATCCACTCAATATTGTCACAGAATTAATTTATAGTATCAGAATTAATTACAATCCTGATTCACAGGAAAATACTCAAATCTATTTCTGTAGGCAGATTGGTGTTTAGATGATTTAAAAAGTTTTTGTTCCGAGTTTTTTTTTCAGGAAGTTTTTTATTTTCATTTCAGGTAGGCAGGCAAGAGTATTAAGATTTGAGGTCTAGCTTTAGGTCAAATTGCCACTACAATTCTACTGTTATATTTTTTATGATACTTTAAGTTCTCAGATAACATGTGGGGAACATATGTGCAAGTTTGTTACATAGGTATACAGGTACCATGGTGGTTTGCTGCACCCATCAACCTGTCATCTACATTAGGTATTTCTCCTAATGCTATCCTTCCCCTAGCTCCCCACCCCGCCGTAGGCCCTGGTGTGTGATGTTCCCCTCCCTGTGTCCATGTGTTCTCATTGTTCAACTCCTACTTATGAGTGAGAACATGTAGTGTTTGGTTTTCTGTTCCTGTGTTAGTTTGCTGAGAATGATGGTTTCCAGCTTCCTGGTTCATCCCTGATGAACATCGATGCATTCTGAGCTTTTGTAAATGTTTTCATCAGGACTGTAGTCTGAGTCTGAGAACTCGCAAAACATCTATTTTATATCTCTCTCTATAAAATATATATGACAAATATAGTTGAAATACATAAAACTAACAGAGAGTTTATATCCAGAATATGTACCAAGGGTCTACAAATCAATTTTACAAAAAGATAGGAATCCTAAAAGAAATATGGACAAGAGACTTGAGCACTGTTTTCAAAGAAAGAAATGAGGGTATCTAGTCATTAAATACATGAAAAGTGGTTCAACTTCATTATTATATAGAAAAATATAATTTAAAACTACAGCATGATATCTCTATGGATAAACCAGAGTGGAATTTTTTAAAGAAGAAAAAAATATAAAAACAGCAACAAAAAATAGACCACAAGTTTTGGTATGTGAAGAAACAGGAGCTCATAAACAACTTGCAGGGAAGTGATTCGGTTAACCACTTTCAATACCAGTTTCACATTCTATATAGACTCTAAAGACAAGTGTTGGGTATCAAGAACTCTTCTGGTATTTGTTCTGAGTTCTTGGAATAAAGCTTCTAAAATTCTTGGAATACTCCAAGTGATAGGATTGTCTTTATCATTCGTTGGCTTCTTGGAATACACCTTAGTTTAACTGGACAATTTAGGATGGGGGCTGGTCATTTAGAAAGATTAACCATATGATTAGGAGGTTGAGGCTTTGAGCCAGTTCAACCTCCAGGCAGGGGAGGATGTCTGGTGATTAACTTCAATCACATGGCCAGTCATTCAATCAATCATATGTGTGTAATAAATCTCCAAATAAAAACCCTGGACACTGGAGTTTGGTGGCCCTCCTGCTTAGTGAACACATGAATGTTGTGGGAAGGTGATGCACCCTGATTCCATGGGGAGAAGGCACAGAACATCTGCATTTGGGAACTTAACACACCTTGTCCTAGAAATGTCTTCATTTGACTGATCCTGATTTGTATCAGGATAAATAAACTGTGAGTATAGAACTTTCCTGAGTTCTGTAAGTTGTTCTGGTGAATTTTCAAAACTGAATCATTCATGGGAACACCCCTGGATTTTGTAGCAAGCAAGTCAGAAATGTGGTTCAACTTAATTATTGAAACAGGGGAGACTAGGGGCCCCTAAACTTGCTGCTGGCATCTGATGTGGTAACATTCCTAATGGGGATAATGCCATTAGCTTGTGGGGTTTGCAGTAAATCCAGATGGTTAGAATTATAATTGTATTTCACTACAATAGGCATACACTAAAATCCAACAAGTATACTCCTAAGCATATTCCCTAGAGAAATGTGTCCATGTGTGCACCAGAAAACATGTATAAGATGTGTTATTAGCAGCATTATTCATAAGTCAAAACCTGAATAAGTCATAAACCCAAATGCATTTTAACAATACAAGGAATAAAATGGTTTATCTTCATAAAAAGAGTACTAAGCAATGAAAATTACTGAACTACAGGCAAAAACATGCCTGAGTCTTAAAAAAATTTTTTTGAATGAAAGAGGCTTACAACAAAAGAATGTAGTATTGCAATCTCCCATATGAATAATACCAGTATAAAGTATAAGAAAACCTGAACAAGATTGTTTATAGAACCTTATACAGAGAGTTAATAGATACATAAAATAAGAAATATACAAGGAAGTGATTACCATAAAATTCAGAATAGCGACATTCTTTAGAGGGAAGAGAGAATGTTATTACTAGGATGGGCCAATTAAAGAAACTAAGATGCTGACAAACATTTCATGTATTGTCACAAGTGGTGGTTACGTAAGTGTTTGTTTTGTGGAAATATTTTGCTAAATATTTGATTTATGCATATTTATGTAGGCTATATTTCACTATACAAAAATCAGTATCATTATTTGTTTCATAATTTTGGAAACTTGTGAAAAGTTTTCCCACTTCTTTTCAACTAGCTTTGAACCATATTGATAACAATTCCACAGTGGTTTTCACATAAAAGTTTGATTTGAAAATAATGATTGAAGAAGGTTATTTTGTGACAGGACACATGCTTCCTAAAATTATTTTCATAATTTATTTGATGAGGATACCAGTAATACATTAGCAAAGTAGAAATGTGCTTCAGCTAAGCTCCTTATAAAACGTAAATAAAACATTAGAGAGTAGAGTTCAAATAAATGGAATTTTAGGAATGTAAATTTTTCTTGTCATAAGACAAGCTTTACTTTAACCTAAGCCAGGGTCTGGGAAATTAACTAATGTTCTTTTATAGTTCAAAATCGAAACTGCCAAGTAAACACATACTGTTATAAAAATATATGATGTTTGAAATCAGAACAAATCAATGGTTTGCCAAATAAAGTAAAATAATTTAAAATAATCTACATATTATTTTGAGTAAATGCTTATTTTTGAGTAAAATGCTAAAGGTGGAGATCTATGAATGGAAATTCTTCAAAACAGTTTTTGATATGGCTATCACTCATTCTGCAATCACTGTATTTTTAACAAAATACCTTAAAATATTCTAGGGATAAATTGTGAGCTTTATTTGATTTCATTGCTTTCTCCAAACCTCCCCAACATTTATTTTAAAATAAACTCTTTTCTTAAAATATGACAATAATATAAATATGATGTGAAAACAACTTCTTATTTTTATTTGTTTTGTATTTCTATTGCTCAAATTGTTGTATAATGAGTGCATTAAAATAACTTTTTTTTTTGTATTTTTGAAGAGCAGCAGTTTATTGCCTAGAGCAGTATTTCTGAAATGTGGTTGCACACAGTAATTAATAGTAGATGAAAATTCTGACTCAGTAGGTTTGGGGTGTGGCCCAAGTATTTGTGTTTTGAAAAGCTCTATGAAAAATCACATGTGCAATATAATATGAGAATAAATAGATGCTATATAAATTCCTATTTATTAGTATCATTTTCTCCTTTTGGAAGTGTGTGTAACTATCTCCAGTAAGAACGGTTCAGTTCTTATGATACATGATTTTTCCCTATTTATTCTTAATTTTATGATAATTGTTAACTTCTTGCAGAATACAAAACTGGGCAATTGTAGTTTTCTTTTCGATTTAGGATAATAATTAATATAAAGAATATCTCTCCTTTTCCATACTCTTGACTTACCTGGGACCAGTGGAAAATTATGGCTGGCCTTTTTTTATTAATAGGAAGTCTTATTTAAACAATGTCCAAAGTGGTTCCACATTTTTATTAAAACCTGAACTATGTATGAACATATGCATCCCTAATTTATTTCCAAACCTTGATTTTTCTGAACCATTTAAATCAACTACGTCTCCCATTACATTAAAGCAAATATACGACACAAATGTTACATTTACTCACCTTGGTTTCAACAGCATTGTCTGAAAAGTGGTGGGACTTTTTAGAAAAGGCTTCCAGGTGCACATGTACCCTAGAACTTAAAGTATAATAAAAATGAAAAAAAAAAAAAGAAAAAAGACAGAAAAGGCTCCCAGGAATGAGGTATTTGGGGACATAACAAGCCTAAACTAGCATATTGGGCTGCCTGACAATGCATATAGCTAACCCATCCCTTCATCTGTTTTTATGTGTAGGAGTAGCAGAACCTTTTGTAATTATTTATCGACAGCCTTAGAAGTAATTGAAAAGTACAGAATTTCAAAGTCAGACCCACATTTAAACTGACAAATACACTTGACCACTCTGCTTCATTTTTCTCATCATTAGTAGAAATAATTATGCTTTTGAGGTGAATAATTATGCTTTTGAGGTGAAATAGTTATGCTTTTGAAGTATTGATCAGTGGAAGACTCTCTTGCATAAGAGGAAGGGAAAGCCATAAAGAGTAACTAGAAGAAATGGATCATGTCAACTTAAATTCAAGAGAGACTGGAAAAACAGCAAGATCATGGGGAGAGAATGACATTTTGGGAGAGAAGAGCTTTAAAAAATGGACAAAAAAAAAAACCGAGAAAAAAATCATGAAATGGTTTTATTTCACTAACCAGAAAACGACCAGAAGTCCAGATCATAACAGGAATATAACCAGGTAAATTCAAAGAACATTCTCAAAACTGCCCTATAAATTCCTAATTTCAGGCACACAGGTATATATGCCTTATGATAAGAAAAAAAAATATTTAAATAAAGAATTTTAGAGTACAGGGCAACAAACGTCTTTTAAATTTGTCCTAGAGAACCATTTGGAGAAGATTTTAGCTAATATTGGCACCACAAAGAGTATTCTCTATATTGTAATAGCTGATATTTACTGAATATTTATCATATATCAGGGACAGCTCTAAGTTATCTGCATGTGTTGAGTTATTTAATTCTAATAATAACCCCACAAATAAATATAATCCTCCTTTTGCATACAAGGAATCTGAAATGAAGAGAAATTAAGTAAATCATCCAACGTCACCTCGCCTGTCTGTAGATACTTAATATTTGACGAAAGTAATATTGATTTATACAGAATATAAAAGAAAATTTTTCTACACTGTAAGTATTTCTATAATATACCAAGTCATTTTCCTTTTGGTTCTCTTAGGANTCAATCCTCTTAATAAAATAATATAAAGTAGTAGAAACATTCTATTCTTCAAAACCAGTAGCCGGCATCATTGTACCTTATAAATAAACTCAATCTTTGCAATTAATTTTTCCTCAGGTGGAAAACACTTTCAACTTTTTGATCCCCAAGTACTTTAAAGTGTCTAGCTTTTCCTATTTTCCTCCCCAATTTTTCTTCCCAACTTCACAGACTAGTCTAGGACAGGAATCATGGTAAACATGTTGGCATTGCTATAAAAAAAGACCATGAACCATAAGGTGAACAGACATTATTTTTGTTTTACCAATTAGCTAAGATTTTTAGGATTTTCAACTAGTTAGAATGTATAAAAGGCAAACTAATTTACACAGCTTTCTATTTATAGTTTTTATATATCAGCATATTATAGAACATCACTACACAGATATAGACATACTGCAGATGGAGTTCCATCTGTTCAGTCTAATTTTGGTACATGCTTAAGAACAAAGCCCAGGCACCAACCCTTAAAAATTCACTGCATTTTGACATTATAGACTATGAATGTTTTCCTTGCCTTGAATATCATTTTCTTTTCCTTGAAAATTGATTGTTTTGCTGGAAGATTTGCCTATAATGTAATGTGTTATTTTTGACAAGTATTGCCTGTTACATCTCTTATATTAATTTCAATTGTAAATTCATTAAAATGCTTTTGTTTGTACCAAAATTTCAAAAAAAATATTGTTTTAAGCCAACACAATGAATACATAAATGTTGTCTTGCTAATACTTTTGTTACTTTAATTATAACCATCTTTTTTACCAACAGCCTTTTAGTACTGACTAAATTGATATGGCATTGCCTTAAAAATACAATGACAAAAAGGTAGCTTAAATCCACAGGACACATTAGCACAAACAAATGAAAGCAAAGCACATGTGTCATGCTCTTTTGTCTTGAGAAGCAGAACCTAATGTCAGGATGGATGATTTCTAGGCTCCCTCTACAATCTCTTCCACCATCTTTTCAAAGTGGGTTAGAACAACAACAAACAAAACAAAACAAAAATGACAGATGAAAGTAAGAAAATGCTGCGATCATTGCCTCCACTGGAATGCCTACAGTTTTGGGGAAAAACTCATAGTTCAGAAATGAAGTCTCTGTATCACGTATGTCCCTCATAGTAGTACACTTACAGCAACACACCAGTTATTTGTTGTGCAATAAAATATGCGATATTGGAGGAGAGGGAGTATAAGAACATGCATAATATAGGTCTGCAACTGCTTTTACACAGAATAAACAATGTTTAACTTTTCCAGTCTAGAGCTTTCTTACTTTATGATTAATAATTCTACAGACACACTTCTGTCCATCTGAGAATAGTCTGTTCTAAAGTATTCTTTACTTGAATTGATGAGAATTATAATTTATTTCAATTTTTCCTTCCATCTTTCTGCTTCAATCTCTTTTAACCCATACTGTTCCTCATATAGAGGATCTCTTGAGTGCTGTTGCCTCGCCAATGAAGAAACAGTTATTTGATACTCCCTGCTGTGGAAAGATTATCAGTTTCCTCCTCCCATCATACAGCCATATGTACACACACACATGCACATACAGTATTCTTTTTGAGCTACCATCTGGAAGAAATGTCAGAGTCATTGAATCCCTCTTCATTTCCCCCCCGCCCCCTTATCTTGCAAGGTATATGAAAAGGTCTGAGTTTAAAAGCTTCAGTCAGGGAGATTTGATTTTGAATGAGATAGTTGAAGCTCTCAAAGAAGGAGCCACCAGCCAAGCAGCTGTAACAAATCAACATTACAGGTGGTGATCTCACACCTAGAACTTCCTGGTGGACTTAGCCACTGTCCTCACAGGTATATGTCTCTCTAAGAGCATTGCACTCAACAATTTCAATCAAACAGTACAGGGCCAAAAAAACAGAACGGAGTTTAAGATCACAGAATCCTGGTTTGAATCCTGGGTTTGAGAAGTGTCTGTTCTATTTTGTTAACCTGCTGAGATATGTAAATCCTGTTTTTGCTCGTGTCTAAACTTGATTCCCCTACTTTCTGCAACACCCTTCCTGTTATCCTTGCACCTTTATTTCCAGACCTAACTCTTATTCATGCTGTGTGTTGTGTAACGTTGGTACATACACAAACACGTGGTATATTAGTCAGGGTTCTCCAGATGGACACAACTAATAGGATAGATACCCATATCTATAAAGGGGAGTTTATTAAGTATTAACTTACACGATCACAAGGTCCCACAATGGTCTGTATGCAAGCTTGAGGAGCAAGGAGAGACAGTCTGAGTCTCAAAACTGAAGAACTTGGAGTCTGATGTTTGAGGGCAGGAAGCATCCAGCACAGGAGAAAGATGTAGGCCGGGGGGCTAGGTCAGTCTCTCCATTTCACATTTTTCTGCCTGCTTTATATACTCTGGCAGCTGATTAGATTGTGCACACCAGATCAAGGGTGCACCTGCCTTTCCCAGCCCACTGACTCAAATGTGAATGTCTTCACTGACTCAAACGTGAATCTCTTTCAGCAACACCTTCACAGATACACTCAGGATCAATGCTTTGTATCCTTCAATCCAGTCAAGTTGACATTCAGTATCAACCATCATACATGGGATTTTAAACAAATACAAAGTTATGTTTATATCACATTTAGTAGATTTGTACAGTACTTTCTCTCTACTTTCATTTTTCTCATATATTTGGCATTCACAGTAAGGGTTCAGGTTTTTGTTGGTCTGTTTTTTCACCAGCATATTAACTAAACACTTCACATTTACTTAAATAATTAAAATAATAACTTTATTATATATTGTTGATATTTGATGGTGTTATTTCCAAATTATTATGTTCTGCTGATATATACTTTTCTTTTATCAATAATATAGTACAATTTCTAAAGCCTCAGTTTAATGAGATTAACAAATATAGGTCAAGCATTTTATCCAATTTCTCAATGAAGTAGTAATTTATCTTAAAATCTGAATATAGTTGTATTATTGTATATAGTTACGTAAAATATATAAAGAAAATCACTAGTACGAATTAAAAAGAAGGAAAGAAGTTAGTGTGCGAAAGTAACATGCTTATAAACATTTTTGATAAGCCAAACAGACATATATAAACAAGAATGCTTCTACTGTTAATGCAAAATTATATATAATTTCTTTACCCTAACGAAAAGAAAAGGTAGATAACCAAGAAAATATTAATTGCATTTAAATTTCTGAAAGCTTTAAGAATTTAAACAAACTTAAACAAATTAAAATCCAGAAAATGATCCACTTCTAGGGCAGAAGAGACCCACTGCTGCTTTTTCCCTGGGCGGAATAGTTAAAAAGGAATAAGTTGACATTATTAGGAACAAGGAGAAACCAGCTGAATATTTTCTATAACTTTTAAGACTATGTGTGGACTAGCATGAGTGTTAACATTCTAGGGAAGTCTGAAAGGCAAAAGAAATTTCTACACACCCATCACCAATTTCCCACAGTTCTTCCTCATGTACTCAAAAGGAAAATAAGAAGGGTTCATCAGGGTAGGCAACAAAGACCCATCCAAGCACTGCAGGTCCTGGAAAGTAGAAAGAGACCACGAATGCCTAGGAGAGAAATGCATCATTTATATAATTGCCAATGAAAGTGGCTCTCAGCAGGCAGGAGAGCTGAAAGGTGATGGAGTGGGAAACCACACCATCAAGCCATCCCCCTGAAATCAAGCTGCTTCTCTCCGACATTAAGGCATAGTCTCCCATGTCCAGCTGCTTCTTCTCTTCTCTTTCTCTCCTGTCTCTGCTGGCAGAGTCTGGGATTTTTGTGGGCACAGGAAGAGGGGGCAGGGCAGACCATGGGTGGTTTTCAAAAGGCAAAATTCAAGCAGGAAAACAGGAATGTATGTTCTCTCTTTTGGCCTCAGTTCATGAGGCCCTTGCTGGGGACCTGCCCTTTTCTGCCCTGAATTTCCCTGCCTCCTGCTCCTATCACTAAGAGTCAGATGTATATTTATATATTGATCACAAACAAATGGAGAATAAAAATAATTGAATACTAGTAACAAGTAAATAAAAAATAGTATCTATATATTAACTTAACACCGAAATGTGCAAATCCTCTCTTTTAAAGACTACCATACATTGCTGAAAGAAAACTCAAAATACCTAAATAGCTTGTTCTCAAGCTATTTTTGCTCATTGAACAAAAAATTCAATATTATTAAGATGGCAATTCACCCAAGTTGATACACAGTCAACCCTCACTATCCATGGGGGATTGATTCCAGAACACCCTCAGATACCCAAATCTATCAATATTCAAGATCCTTACATATAATTGTGTAGTATTTGCACATAATCTACACAAATCCTCCTGTATAATTTAAATCACCTCTAAATTACTTATAATACCTAATACAATATAAATACCACAAAAATATTTGTGATACTATATTGTTTAAGGAATAATGGCAAGGGAAAAAAGTCTGCTGTATATGTTCAGTACAGATGCAAACAGTTTGAGGTTTTTTTCTGAATATTTTTTAATCCTTGTTGAAATCCATGGATGTAAAACCCATGAGTGGGGGGGGGGGGGGGGGGGCTGACTGTATTAATTGCCTATAATCTCAATCAAAACAGAAGCAATCTTTCTCAATGAAAGAATAATCTTAAAATATATGTGGGTAGTTTGATACTTGAGAATACCAGAGGCAATTTTTAAAAAGAAGAATAAATGTTTAAAGCAGGAAAGAAGTTTTCAAAATATATCTCTACATCACTGGTTCAACAATATAGTCTACAGAAAAGTAAGGATTAGTAGTCAACCCTGTGTGGTAAAAGTAGTATACTGTAAGTTGCATTTTTAGAAAAAATGTACAGTGCACACTAACGTTGTCTATAGGAGTAAGGCAGTAAATATTATATAGGGTTTAATCCATGTTTCCCAGACTTACTTGACTACCGAAACTCTTTTCTATTCACTTACCTCCTCTTAACACTCTTGGAAAGTTAAAGTAAATTGAATATTCTTTGAGAATCAGTGCTTTATATCTCTGTAACTGAGAAAAAGACAAGATAATGGCAAAGATAATATGTATATTAAAATATTTTATAATGCTGAAATAAGCTACCAAAGTCAACAATGTGGTTTTCTTTAATGCCATAATTATAGTGTTTTGACTTTTGCGAATGGGCAACGTTTGATTAAATCTGATGAAGTGCTAAATGGCTGAAAATCTACTTTTGATCCACTGGCCACAAAGCTAGACTAAAAATACAGTTGGATCACATTGACCCTCAAGAATTACATTTATCAAAGAAATAGCAGAAATGAAATTTCTGCATTCCAGGAAAGAAATAACTTCTTAATAACTATGATCAGGGTGTTTGTGGCTATTCATTGAGTGAGCTTAGCAATAGAGCAGGAGTTTTTATGTTACATAAAATGTCACTGTGATGGTTACTTTTGTGTGTCAAGTTGACTAGGCTGTCTTAGATATTTGATCATACACATCTAGATGTTGCTGTAAAAATATTTTATAGATTGATAACATTTAAATCAATAGACTTCAAGTAATACAGCTTAACCATTCACAATGTGGACAAGTCTTGTTCAATTATTTGAAACTTTTCATAGGAAAAGAATGACTTCTCCAGAAAAAGGAGGAATTCTGCCAGCAGAGTGCCTCTGGAGTTACACTATAACCCTTCTCTGAGTCTCCAGCCTGCTGGCTTACCTTTTTGGACTTGCAAGCCTCTACAGTTATGTGAGCCAATTCCTTAAAAATCAGCCTCTCTTCTCTCTTCTCTCTCTCTCTCTCTCTCTCTCTCTCTCTCTCTCTCTCTCTCTCTCTGTGGGTGTGTGTGTGTGTGTGTGTGTGTGTGTGTGTATCTCTCTTTCTCTTTATGTATGTGCTATTTCTCTTGAGATTCCTGTCTTTGGATATCCTTGTCTACTACAGCACATATTGTCATTCATTTAAAAAAACGATTCTTCCCTTTAATAAATCTATAAGATGCAAAATTCTTTTGAATGTGTTACGTAGAGAAATGCTATTAATCACTCCATTGAAGTCACTTTGTGCATCTGCTCTGAAACCCAAGATAATATACTTCTTAGGCACTAATGAAAAAATAGAAAGCATGTATTAAATAATGTTCTAAATGTGACCATTCATAAAAGCTTGTCATTCTGATACTAGACAATGGATATTTCAGCAAGAAATTGCATTTTAAAATTCATCTGACTTAGGCAACAATTTATCTCTAACCGTGAAAGAGACAACAGCAGCATATTTTAAAGAGTTTTTCTTAGAAAACAGTGGCTTTGCAGCCTTTGAGTAAATGTCTTTGATGAATGAGCTAAAAGTATTGGACATTGTGTTCTACTCTCTAAGCATCTGGTTAATCCCGCTGTGATGCAGTTTGACTCATTACAGTCAGTCGGGAACACAAAACTTTGTACCCATTCATTTGGCTAATTGTTCTGACTCACAAGGTAAGGTTTAGAGAAGAAAGAATGAACAAATTCAGTAGGTATTCTTTATGTCCTTGTATTCCAAACCCTTTTATTTTTCCGGAGGAAAGAAAGAGTTCTTAGCTAAGTTTAAAAATATGTCTGGTTACTTAATTTTATGACCAAAATGCTCTTGGTTTATATGCCCATAAGAGAAGGATCTCTCATTTTTTTAGCATCCCCAAATTTTGTCTTATTTTAATGTGTAATAATTTAGAAAGAATGCTTTGGTAGTGTTTAAGAATAAATGTAGAAAGAGAAACTGCCTGAATATGGGAGAATGCATGATTTTAAAAAGTAGTTTACATTAAATGGGGCACTCCAATCTGCAGTCTCAGTAGAGACACAGCAACAATAAGAAATAAGATTGTGTTGGTACTACACATGAAATTAGGAGAACATCGCTTCCTACGAAATCCTTCCTGGCTAATTCAGGAAGTCATGGGTGGTGCCATCTCTTTCATCGTCTCCCCTCTCTCTTCTAGTTTTGTTTACTTTAATACTCACAATTCCCTCCAAGCATGCTCTTCTGTGTTATTTTTTCTATTTCCAATAATGGATGTATCGCTCAAGTTGGTTCTCTGACATTTTGCTTAATCTTAAGTAGGTTATAATGTTGAAGGCCCAAATAGTCTTCAGTACTTTATATTGACCATATAAATATACTCTGCTACTTCTTGCATTAACAAAAAAGGCTACATATATTCTTATTTCCAAAATTTCCCAGATTCCTGCATCCTAAATTCTCAGTTTCCATCTCCTCACATGGGCATTTCATAATACAGGAAGAAAACTCTCCTTCCACTTTTGAAATTAATGTTATTAGGGCTCTACAGATTTCTAAAGGAAAGTAAGAATATTTAAAAGGCCATTTATGAAAATCTCACAGTTATCATCACAATCAATGGGAAAAAATGTGAAAGCTTTTCCTCTAATACCTGGTATGAGGCAGGGATGCCCCCTATCACCATATCCACTCATCATAGTACTGGAAGTACTAGCCAGACTAATCAAACAAGAAAAAGAAATAAAAAGCATTCAAATTGGAAACAAAGAAGTAAAATAATCCTTGTTTCCAGATGACATTATACTTTTTGAAGAAAACTCTAAAGATTTCAGAAAAAAAACTAATAGAACAAATAAATGAATTCAGTAAACTGTCAGTATACAAAATCAACACACAAAAACAAGTTGCAATCTGTTATTCCAACAATGATCTAGCTGGAAAAAGAACAAGAAAAAAATTCAAGTTATGACAGCATCAAAAGAATAAAACACTTAGGAATAAATCTAAAAAAAGAAGAGAAAGATCTGCACATTGAAAACTATAAAGCATTGATGAAAGAATTTCAAGAAGTCACACACACAAAAAGATATTCCATGTTTGTGGACTGGAAGAAATAATATTGTTTAAAAAATCCATTCGAGCTGCCAGGCACAGTGGCTCATGCCTGTAATCCCAGCACTTTGGGAGGCTGAGGCAGGCAGATCACAAGGTCAGGAGATGGAGACCATCCTGGCTAACACAGTGAAACCCCATCTCTACTAAAAACACAAAAACAAAATTAACCGGTTGTGGTGGCAGGTGCCCATAGTCCCAGTTACTAAGGAGGCTGAGGCAGGAGAATGGGGTGAACCCAGGAGGCGGAGTTTGCAGTGAGCTGAGATAGTGCCACTGCACCCCAGCTTGGGCGACAGAGAGAGACTCTGTCTCGTCTCGAAAAAAAAAAAAAAAAAAAAAAAAATATTCAATCATTCTAGCCAAGCAATATGCAGACTTCAATAACAATCCCTATCAAAAGTTCTAAATGACATTTTTCATAAAAATAGAAAACAACTCTAAAATATGTATGAAACACAAAAGACATCAAATACCGAACAATCTTGAGAAAGAAAACAAACATAAAGTTGGAGGTATCATTTTTTTATTTCAAATTATATTACAAAGGTACAGTAATCAAAACAATATGTTACTAGCATTAAAATAGACACATAGACCAGTATAATAGAATAGAGAATCCAGAAGTAAACTTAAGCATATACAGAGAGTCAACTAATTTTCACCAAACCCACTGATTTGTTATGGCTCTGTATCCCCACCCAAATCTCATGTTGATTTGTAATCCCCAAGTGTTGAGGGAGGGACCTATAATCCTCACGTGTCAAGAGAGGAACATGATTTGATTATGGGGGCGGTTTCCCCCATGCATTTCCCACAATAGTGAGTGAGTTCTCAGGAGACCTGATGGTTTTATTAAGATGTTCCTCCCCCTTTGTTTTCTCCTCTCTCCTGCCACCTTGTGAAGATGGTGGCTGCTTCCACTTCTGCCATGATTGTAAGTTGGCTGAGGCCTTGCCAGCCATGCAGAACTGTGAGTCAATTAAATTCTTCTCTTTATAAATTACCCAGTCTCAGTAAAGTGTTTCATAGCAGTGTGAAAATTGACTAATACAGTAAATGAATACCACACAGAGTGGGGTACTACTGTAAAGATAACCTGAAAATGTGGAAGTGACTTTGGAACTGGCAGAAGTTGGAATAGTTTGGAGGGCTCAGAAGAAGACAGGAAGGTGTGAGAAAGTTTGGAACTTATAGAGACTTGTGGAATGGTTTTGAAAAACATGCCGATAGTAATGTGGACAATAAAGGGCAGACTGAGGTGGTCTCAAATAGAGATGAAAAACTTCTTGGGAACTGGAACAAAGATCACTCTTGCTATGCTTAGCAAAGACACTGGTGGTATTTTGTCCCTTCCCTTAGAGATTGGTGAAACTTTTGAGAGAGATGATCTGAAATTGGAAGTTATGTTTAAAAGGGAAGCAGAGCATACAAATTTGGAAAATTTGCAACCTGACAATGTGATAGTAAAGAAAACCCCATTTTCTAGAGAGAAATTCAAGCCAGGTGCATAAATTTGCATAAGTAACGAAGAGTAGAATGATAATCACCAAGACAATGGTGAAAATGTCTTCAGAACATGTCAGAGATGTTGGCGGCAGCTCCTCCCATCACAGGCCAGGAGTCCTAGAAGGAAAAAATGGTTTCCACAGCCTGTTCCAGGGCCCTCCCTGCTGTTGTGTGCCGTGCATCCCAGATGTTCCAGCTCTGGCCATGGCTAAAAGGAGCCAAGGTACAGCTCAGACCATTGTTTCAGAGGGTGCAAGCCCTAAGACTCTGTGGCTTCAATGTGGTGTAGAGGTGTGGGTGCACAGAAGTCAATAATTGAAATTTAGGAACTTCAACCTAGATTTCATAACAAGTATGAAAAAACTTGGCCATCCATGCAGAAGTATGCTGCATGGGTGGAGCCCTCATGAAGAGCCTCTGCTAGGGCTGTGCAAAGGGAAAATGAGGTTGAAACCCCCACACAGGGTCCTCACTGGGGCACTGCCTAGTGGAGCTGTGAGAAGAGGGTCACTGTCCTCCAGATCCCAGAATGGAGGGATAGAAAAGAAAACCCCATTTTCTAGAGAGAAATTCAAAACTACATGACATACCGAAAATCATCTATCCAAAAGAAATTATAAACCCTCAGTAAGATAGTGGAGTCTGAAATGCTTTGACTTGGGGGTATTCTTATATCTTCTCTTTCTCTCCTGCTCAGTGGTATGGTAGCCAAAAGCCAACAGCCTTGAAGTAAACAGCAGAAAGAATAAGTTTGGAGCTGTGTTGAAAGCACACTTCTCAGAACGTCATTATTATTTTGTCCAAAGCTGCAGGTCCATGAAAATGTATGGGTATTTGCTTTGACTCTGGGTCAGATCAAAAGAAAGGGCCCTTCCCCAGAGCATTAATAAAACATTAACAATATGCTGGCTATATCGAAGCCACCTAAGATTATGATTTCAATTGAGGTAGACAAGAGTCTGGAGAATTAGACAACCATAAGGGACTGTGAAAACCTCTGACCTTATTAGAACCCTGGGGATCTAATAAGAAGTTCACATTTCCAGAAAAAAACTTGAAAAAGAAGGCCTCATTTAGTCACCACTTGTTGACTTTAACGCCCTGTGCAAAGTTAAAGCTAAGGCTGTCTTGTGACCTTCCTGAAGTTTGAGCACCTGGCTTCTCACACTGATTCCTTGGATAAAAAGTGAGGAACAAATAGGCATAATTTTAAGAAAATATTCTGACCAATCACTGGCTGGCCAGCAATTCATACTGAGGTGTGATACCCTACAGAGCTGGGGCTTAAAAATAATCCCCAAAAAATTAAAAAATGAAAAGCTAGCATGTAACTCAATGGACACAAGGGATGAGAATGAATGATCTAGATAATTAGCCCAGGAAAGTTTACAAACAAATCACCAAGAATAAGAAAAATAAGAGCAACAAAAAGTGGTATCAGCAAAATGGCTGTCTAAGTACTTCTGGCATGTTCCCCACTCCCACAGGAAAGGAAGAAGGCAACAAATAAACAGATTTCTCTGGCATGTCAAATGGAGAGCCCTGGAGTGCAGCATAGGAGTGGAGATTCATCCTTGGTGACTGGAATTTCAGAAGGGAATCATGGAGGCACCTGGCCTCTGCATCCTCATCTACCTCACTTAAATTGTGTTTGCCTGTAGTCAGGAGGAACTTCTTCTTGTGGGGAAAAGATAAGCAGAAGATCCCCACCAGTGCCTATTGCCAAGGAAAACACTTGAGCTCTTACAACAGGACAGTTCTACATTCTGCAAAAACCCTGAACCAAATATGAAGAGCTGGGGGAATTCACACAACTAGATTGCCCCAGAATAGGAGCATAAAGTGTATACTCCTGACCCCAACCTTCCCACTATGAGCCAAGCTGAAGTAGCACAGCACTATCTTTATATCAAAGCCACCTCTGGAGTGTGCCCTGCCCTAAGGGCCAGTAGCTACTGCACTTCTACAGCACAGGGGATCCATCTTCATTACCCCAAGCCCATATAGGTGGCTGAACTCTATAACCCCAGTTATGTGGAGCTTGAGCCCAAGATTAGTTGTGACTCTGGTCCTGTACAGCCGGGATAACAATCATAATTGACTACACTTCCCAGCCACAGAAGCAGTCTCCCTTTCTTGCCCAGGGTGAACCTGCCCTTGAGCCAAATAAATTGCTTCACACTCTATCCCAAGAGGCCCCGGAGCTTCTGAGTAGCAAATATGCCCCTCCACCAGCAGAGTGGCTATGCACCCATCCTTAGGATGTTAAAAACAGCCTCAAGCACCACTGTGCCCCGCAGACATGCCCTTGGCCTGTCTAATATCCCTATACCCCTAATAAGGGTCTGAGAAACAATCTCATAGGACACTCCTGGAAGGCATGTTCCAGGCCAGCCAAGAAGCTATGAATCTGCATACTGGGCCTTTAAAACAGCCCTACAGGCTGCCCCCAGCAGGTACACCCTTGAATCAGCCAAGCAACCTTGCACTTACCTCAAAGATCTGAGAAACAGCACTGTGGACCACATCTAGCAGGCATGACCCCAGGCCAACCAAGCAGCCCTGTGCCCATGTCCTGGGCCAACAAAACAGTCCTGTGGGCCAGACCCATAGAATGCTTCCAGATCAGCCAAGCAGCCATGAAGCTGTATTGGGAGCATAAAAAACAGCCCTGTG
This sequence comes from Rhinopithecus bieti, assembly GCF_001698545.2. NCBI lineage: Eukaryota > Metazoa > Chordata > Mammalia > Primates > Cercopithecidae > Rhinopithecus > Rhinopithecus bieti. Next base: position 791,076 of record NW_016805390.1, read on the forward strand.
CCTGCCCCAAGTGTATGTGTCACCAGGCCAGTCAAGCAGCCATGCTCCAAAGTCAAAGAACTAAGAAATGGCCTAATGGGTCATCACACTACCCTATGCCTGCCCCCAAGTACACACAGCCTCAGGGCCAGCTGAGCAACCTTGCACCAATATCTCAAACCTGAAAAACAGCCCCATGGGCTACTCCTTACAGAAATGCCCTGGGACCAGCTGAGTAAATATGCAGCTACATCTTAAGCCTGAGAAACAGCCTTATGAGTTATTACTAGCTGACACACACTTAGGCAAGCCAAGAAATCCTGGCAGGTACATCCCTAGGTCATTCAAGCAACTGTGTGCCTGTGCTTCCAGTCAGAATAGCAGCTCCATTGCCCCAACCCCATTGAGTCAGATCCTAAGTCAGATGATCCTCCTACACCCCTGACCTGAGAAACAGCCCAGTAAGCCAACTCCTGGAAAAGCCACACCACCATTGCCACAGGTTCTCTTAGCCTAGGTCACTGAGAAACTTGCCTATGCCACTAATGTAGACTATAGCTGAAGAAACTACTTGGAGACTACACTACTGCCTCTACCCAGAACCAAGACCAACAAACCCCACAAAAGCAACACCCCAAGACCCATTCATACAAATACATCTTTTTATATGATACCTACTCCATAAAATTGGAAGCATTGAGCAACTTTCCACCTGATGCATAGAAGTCAGTGCAGGAACACATCAATCATGAAAAAGCAAGGAAATGTGTCACCCCTAAGGTAAACAATAATTCTCCAGTAACCAAACCCAGTCATAAGAAAACATATGAAATATCAGAAAATAATTCAAAATTATAATCTTAAGGACATGTAAGCAAAGGCAGGTAGACAACTCAATGAAATTAAAAATGCAGTTCATAATTTGAGTGAGACATTTGACAGAGGTGGATATAAAAAAGAACCAAACAGAAATCCTAAAGTTAAAGAATTCAATGAATGAAATAAAAAATACAATTGAGAACTCCAACTACAGACTAGAGCAAGCAGAAGAAAGAATTTCTGAACATGAAAATAGTCTTTTCCAATAACACAGGCAGACAAAATAGAAAAAATAATGAAAAAAATAAAGGCTACAGGATTGTATTAGTCAGTTTTCATACTTTCGTAAAGAATCCTCGAGTCTGGGTAATTTACAAAAGTAGTTTAATTGCCTCACAGTAACACATGGCTGTGGTAGCCTCAGGAAACTTACAATCATGGTGGAAGGTAAAGGGGAAGCAACGCATATCTTACATGGTGACAGGAGAGACAGAGAGAGAAGGAGGAAGCACCAGGCATTTATCAAACAACTAGATCTTGTGAGGACTCCCTCACTATCATGAGAACAGAATGGAGAAACTGCCCCATGATCCAATCACCTCCCATCAGGTTCCTCCCTTGATATGTGGAGATTACAATTCAAGATGAGATTTGGGTGGAGATACAGAACCAAATCATATCAAGGATTTATGTGATACCATTAATCAAATAAATATGCATATTATGGGAATTTCAGAAGAGAGGTGAAAAGGTGAGGAAAACATATTTAATGAAATAAAAGCAAAAAACTTCCCAAGTCCTAAGAGAAAAATGAACATTAAGGAAGATAGACATCCAGGAAACTCAAAAAAAATCTCAAATAGATGCAAGCCAAGCAGGTCATTTCTGAGACATCAATACTCAAATTGTCAAAAGTGAAAGGCAAACAAAACATTTAGAAGCAACATGAAAAAAACATCAAGTCAGACATATAGGAATCTCTTTTAGGATAACAGTGGATTTCTCAGCAGAGATCTTACAGGCCAGGAAACAATGGGATGATAAATTCAAAGTACAGAAAGAAAAAAATGACAACCTGTCAGTCAAGAATGTTATACCCAGCAAAACCATCTTTCTGAAATGAAATAGAAACAACATATTTCATACACAAGTAAAAATGAAAGAAATTCATCACTATTACACCAGCCTTACAAGAAATGCTAAAGGAAGTCATGTTTGGAAGTATAAAGATAACAACTATCATTATTAAAGTATGTGAAACTATAAAAACAAGTTGGTGGAGCTGATACACAAAGAAGAAAGAAAAATGAATAAAACATATGATTACAGAAAATCACCCAACTGCAAAAATAAACAGTACAAGATATAGAATCAAGGTATATAAAAAACAACCAGAAAACAATAAATTGACAAAAGTAAGTCTTCACCTATCCATAATAACCTGGAATATAAATGCAAATGTATTAAATTCCCCAGTTAAAATATATAGACTAGCTGAACAGATTAAAACAAAACAAAACAGGACCCAACCTATGCTGCCTATAACAAATTATCTCACCTCAGAAGACTCATATATACTGAACAAGAAGTGATGGAAAAACATGCTCCATGAAAATGGAAAGTGAGCAGGAGCAGCCATAGCTATATCAAGGTAGATTTGAAGTTAAAAGCTGTAAAAAGAGACACAAAAGAAAATTATATAATAATAAAAGAATAAATTTAGCAGTTATTATATTTGGCAAGTATATATGCACCCAACATTGGACCACCCAGACATGTAATGCAAATATTATTAAAACTGAAGGGAGAAGTAGTCCTCAATATAATAATAGCTGGGGCCCTTAACACCCTACTCTCAGCATTGAACACATTATCTAGGCAGGAAATCAACAAAGAAACATTGATTTTAAATGTACCATTGGGAAAATAGACTTAAGATATTTACAGAACTTTTCACTCAGCTTCAAAATGACACATATATTTATCAGTGCATGGAGCATTCTTAAGGTTAAGACATATGTTAGGACATAAAACAAGTCTCCATAACATTTTAAAAAATCACATCTAGTGTCTTCTCAGACGACAATGGAATAAAACCATATATCAAAAAAATGAGAAATAAGAAATATTTGAAACTATACAAATACATAGAAATTAAACAACATGCTACTGAATGATAAATAGGCGAGGGGAATAATTAAAAATAAAATTTATTTAAATTTTATTGAGACAAATGAAACTAGAAATGCAATGCATCAAAACCTTTGGGACTCAGAAAAAAAACAATACTAAGAGGAAAGTTTAGAGTGATAAATGACTACATTAAAAAACGAGTAAGATTTCAAATAAATTACCTGATAATATCTCTTTAAAAAAGTGAGAAAAAAATCAAAATTAGTAAAAGAAACAATAAAGATTAGAGCAGAAATCAAAACAAAAAGTTAAGTAAAAAATGCAAAAGATGAACACAAAAATTAGTTATTTGGAATGATAAACAAGATCAATAAACTATTAGTTAGACACAAAAAGACACAAATAAATAAAATTAGAAACANCTAAGAAATGGCCTAATGGGTCATCACACTACCCTATGCCTGCCCCAAGTACACACAGCCTCAGGGCCAGCTGAGCAACCTTGCACCAATATCTCAAACCTGAAAACAGCCCCATGGGCTACTCCTTACAGAAATGCCCTGGGACCAGCTGAGTAAATATGCAGCTACATCTTAAGCCTGAGAAACAGCCTTATGAGTTATTACTAGCTGACACACACTTAGGCAAGCCAAGAAATCCTGGCAGGTACATCCCTAGGTCATTCAAGCAACTGTGTGCCTGTGCTTCCAGTCAGAATAGCAGCTCCATTGCCCCAACCCCATTGAGTCAGATCCTAAGTCAGATGATCCTCCTACACCCCTGACCTGAGAAACAGCCCAGTAAGCCAACTCCTGGAAAAGCCACACCACCATTGCCACAGGTTCTCTTAGCCTAGGTCACTGAGAAACTTGCCTATGCCACTAATGTAGACTATAGCTGAAGAAACTACTTGGAGACTACACTACTGCCTCTACCCAGAACCAAGACCAACAAACCCCACAAAAGCAACACCCCAAGACCCATTCATACAAATACATCTTTTATATGATACCTACTCCATAAAATTGGAAGCATTGAGCAACTTTCCACCTGATGCATAGAAGTCAGTGCAGGAACACATCAATCATGAAAAGCAAGGAAATGTGTCACCCCTAAGGTAAACAATAATTCTCCAGTAACCAAACCCAGTCATAAGAAAACATATGAAATATCAGAAAATAATTCAAAATTATAATCTTAAGGACATGTAAGCAAAGGCAGGTAGACAACTCAATGAAATTAAAATGCAGTTCATAATTTGAGTGAGACATTTGACAGAGGTGGATATAAAAAAGAACCAAACAGAAATCCTAAAGTTAAAGAATTCAATGAATGAAATAAAAAATACAATTGAGAACTCCAACTACAGACTAGAGCAAGCAGAAGAAAGAATTTCTGAACATGAAAATAGTCTTTTCCAATAACACAGGCAGACAAAATAGAAAAAATAATGAAAAAAATAAAGGCTACAGGATTGTATTAGTCAGTTTTCATACTTTCGTAAAGAATCCTCGAGTCTGGGTAATTTACAAAAGTAGTTTAATTGCCTCACAGTAACACATGGCTGTGGTAGCCTCAGGAAACTTACAATCATGGTGGAAGGTAAAGGGGAAGCAACGCATATCTTACATGGTGACAGGAGAGACAGAGAGAGAAGGAGGAAGCACCAGGCATTTATCAAACAACTAGATCTTGTGAGGACTCCCTCACTATCATGAGAACAGAATGGAGAAACTGCCCCATGATCCAATCACCTCCCATCAGGTTCCTCCCTTGATATGTGGAGATTACAATTCAAGATGAGATTTGGGTGGAGATACAGAACCAAATCATATCAAGGATTTATGTGATACCATTAATCAAATAAATATGCATATTATGGGAATTTCAGAAGAGAGGTGAAAAGGTGAGGAAAACATATTTAATGAAATAAAAGCAAAAAACTTCCCAAGTCCTAAGAGAAAATGAACATTAAGGAAGATAGACATCCAGGAAACTCAAAAAAAATCTCAAATAGATGCAAGCCAAGCAGGTCATTTCTGAGACATCAATACTCAAATTGTCAAAAGTGAAAGGCAAACAAAACATTTAGAAGCAACATGAAAAAAACATCAAGTCAGACATATAGGAATCTCTTTTAGGATAACAGTGGATTTCTCAGCAGAGATCTTACAGGCCAGGAAACAATGGGATGATAAATTCAAAGTACAGAAAGAAAAAAATGACAACCTGTCAGTCAAGAATGTTATACCCAGCAAAACCATCTTTCTGAAATGAAATAGAAACAACATATTTCATACACAAGTAAAATGAAAGAAATTCATCACTATTACACCAGCCTTACAAGAAATGCTAAAGGAAGTCATGTTTGGAAGTATAAAGATAACAACTATCATTATTAAAGTATGTGAAACTATAAAACAAGTTGGTGGAGCTGATACACAAAGAAGAAAGAAAATGAATAAAACATATGATTACAGAAAATCACCCAACTGCAAAATAAACAGTACAAGATATAGAATCAAGGTATATAAAAAACAACCAGAAAACAATAAATTGACAAAAGTAAGTCTTCACCTATCCATAATAACCTGGAATATAAATGCAAATGTATTAAATTCCCCAGTTAAAATATATAGACTAGCTGAACAGATTAAAACAAAACAAAACAGGACCCAACCTATGCTGCCTATAACAAATTATCTCACCTCAGAAGACTCATATATACTGAACAAGAAGTGATGGAAAACATGCTCCATGAAAATGGAAAGTGAGCAGGAGCAGCCATAGCTATATCAAGGTAGATTTGAAGTTAAAAGCTGTAAAAGAGACACAAAAGAAAATTATATAATAATAAAAGAATAAATTTAGCAGTTATTATATTTGGCAAGTATATATGCACCCAACATTGGACCACCCAGACATGTAATGCAAATATTATTAAAACTGAAGGGAGAAGTAGTCCTCAATATAATAATAGCTGGGGCCCTTAACACCCTACTCTCAGCATTGAACACATTATCTAGGCAGGAAATCAACAAAGAAACATTGATTTTAAATGTACCATTGGGAAAATAGACTTAAGATATTTACAGAACTTTTCACTCAGCTTCAAAATGACACATATATTTATCAGTGCATGGAGCATTCTTAAGGTTAAGACATATGTTAGGACATAAAACAAGTCTCCATAACATTTTAAAAAATCACATCTAGTGTCTTCTCAGACGACAATGGAATAAAACCATATATCAAAAAAATGAGAAATAAGAAATATTTGAAACTATACAAATACATAGAAATTAAACAACATGCTACTGAATGATAAATAGGCGAGGGGAATAATTAAAATAAAATTTATTTAAATTTTATTGAGACAAATGAAACTAGAAATGCAATGCATCAAAACCTTTGGGACTCAGAAAAAAAACAATACTAAGAGGAAAGTTTAGAGTGATAAATGACTACATTAAAAAACGAGTAAGATTTCAAATAAATTACCTGATAATATCTCTTTAAAAAAGTGAGAAAAAAATCAAAATTAGTAAAAGAAACAATAAAGATTAGAGCAGAAATCAAAACAAAAGTTAAGTAAAAAATGCAAAAGATGAACACAAAATTAGTTATTTGGAATGATAAACAAGATCAATAAACTATTAGTTAGACACAAAAGACACAAATAAATAAAATTAGAAACAAAAGGAGACATCACAATAATTAGCACCAAAATACAAGGTATTAATAGAGACTGCTATGAACAACCATACACTAACAAACAAGAAAATCTACAGGAAATGGATAAATTCCTGTACAAATACAATCTACCAATGTTGAACTAAGAAGAAATAGAAATCCTAAACAAGTCAATAACAATTAACAAGATGGAATCAGTAATAAGCCTCCCAACAAAGAAAAGTCCCAGATTATATGGGTTTACTGCTGAATTTTACTGTATCTTAAAATAATTATGCCAACTCTTCTCAAACTATTATGAAAAAGTAAAGCAGAGTAAATTTTTCCTAACTCTTTTTATAAGACTAGCATAATTCTGATACCAAAACCAGACACACTCACACACACACACATGCACACACACACCCCAGACCAATATCTTCAAAGACCATAGATGAGATGCAAAAATTCTCAACAAAATATTATCAAACCAAATTCAACAACACATCAAAAATATAATACACCATGATCAAGTGAGTTTTATCCCAGGAATGCAAGGATGGTTCAACATATGCAAATCAATAAATGTCATGTCATCCATCACATCAGTAGAATGAAGGAGAAAAACTATATCTTTTCTCAATAGAGATTCAGGGAGAGCATTTGATAAAATTCAACTTCACTTAAAAATTTTAAATAATATTAAACACAAAAGAATAACAAATTTTAAAAGAACAAGAATATACTGACCGGGCGCGGTGGCTCAAGCCTGTAATCCCAGCACTTTGGGAGGCCGAGACGGGTGGATCACGAGGTCAGGAGATCGAGACCATCCTGGCTAACACGGTGAAACCCCGTCTCTACTAAAAACTACAAAAAACTAGCCGGGCGACGTGGCGGCGCCTGTAGTCCCAGCTACCCGGGAGGCTGAGACAGGAGAATGGCATGAACCCGGGAGGCGGAGCTTGCAGTGAGCTGAGATCTGGCCACAGCACTCCAGCCTGGGTGACAGAGCGAGCCTCCGTCTCAAAAAA